>NW_002987828.1:223484-233484 GCF_000006295.1 Pediculus humanus corporis
AAAAAAAAATACGTAATATAAATATAAATAAATAAATAAATAAATAAAAATTTTCATTCAGAAACGGTTATGGATCATTAAAAAATTATCTATGAAAATAATATACCTTCACAATTAATTTCTTAGAATTAATTAAGTTTTCTTTTCTTTTCATAAGTGTTAGCTGGGGAGCATTTAATAAAATACATAGGATGACACGTTTTCAACCTAGTCTAGCTCTTTGGCACATATCCCAACCTCCCATTTTTTTTTTTTTTCTGAGGAAAAAATATGCGTCAAACGTGGATAATGTTGTTAATTTTTTTTTTTTTTTTACTAAATTATCATCTCCCTTTTTTTTTTTTTTTGTGATATTCTCAAACTTTTAAGAAATCTATAAAAGAAAGTAAAAAAAAAAAAAAAAAAAATCGTCAAGTATTTGGTAGTAGTAATTGTTAAATTGATTTTTAACCCAAATTCCCATGTTCAGCATTTATAAGGGGTATCAAATTCTAAAAGTTTCAACGAAATTCAATCACAGGTAAAGTAAGTTCTTGTAATGAAAGAAGGAAACTTGAGATATAAACTTGAAAATCTATAAAAAAAATTAACTTTATGAAAATGACACAACAATACATATATATATATATATATATATATATATATATATATAGGTAAATAAAATAAAAATAAAACAGGAAGATAACAACAACAATAACAACAACAACTACTACCACCACTACCAAAGATATTAATCAAACTCGAATCAATGATCAGAATATTAATTATTAATTCATCCTAATCAATCGTTAAAAAAATTAATAATAATAATAATAATATGTAAAAAAATTTAAATTTTGTTCGATAAATATAATATTTACAACATGTCAAAACCTTTCAATGATTCTAAAAACAAATTCATTGCACACTGATAATAATAATAATGGTTAAAGAACCATAACACAATTTTGTTTACATTGTGTAACGAGTAAAAAAAAAAATTTCTACAAAAGAAAATTCTAATATTTAAACCTTGTAAGCACGTGTATATAATAAGATGATTCCACTCGGAAAACTTTCTACTCTTATTTTAAGGAGACTTTACAATAATATCAATTAAATGAAAAGCAAAAAAAAAAAAAAAAACATTTTAGTCTAATTTTGAATAAAAAATATAAAAACGAATGAGTTTTAAATATTGTTTCATGTGCACACATAATACTTTAACTCGTTAGTTTAAAAAACATTTCGAAAACAAATTTCTATGATAATACAAACAAAATAATTATATTTTTGAAAAATTCATTAAATAAACCATTGAATAAAAATTTTATTTCGGGTAAATTATATGCCTTGTAATATATATATAAAAATATCATCATTAATTCTGAACATAAATTTAATTTTTTCAGTTTTCACTCGTATGTTATAAATAAATAAATATGTTTTACACATAATCAGGTAGAATAAACTAAACTTTAAAATGTACATTTTACACAGTTTATTTTCAGTTTTTCTGCTATTTTATCAGATTCAGATTTTTGTTATTTCATAGAAAATTTTTGTTAAAACTTGTATTAAAAAATAAATAATAATAATACTTTGTGACGATAAACTGTAATTAAAAAACTATCATCGTCCATTGAATGTACATCTTTTTAAAACCCTTTCGGTTTATAAGTAAGTTCATTTAATTTTAATATTGTAAATTAAAAACTTATTTTTCATAATAAGTAAGTAGACTGTTCATTTATAAATGTATTATTTTTGCCAATATATGAATAAAAATTAAAAATTTTCATTTAACTTTGTTTGTAATATGTTTTTAAGTAAATACATAGTTTTTAATGATGAAATACAATTTTTACAGGGTAAATATTTATGAGTTTTCAGCTAATTCCAAGAAAACCAAACCTACAGTTAATGCATAACATCATCAATGAGGATTTGATCAATCAAAACAAACCTTATGCATGTAAGAGATGTAAAACCTTGTGTGAAAATAAAAATCCAATTGAGTTGTAAATAGTATTTATAATTTACTTAAGACGGTGATTATATTTGTACAAAATAAACTCACTGAATTAAAATAAAATATGCGAATCATTTCATTCATGGTTGTTGTGACATTTCGTGTGGCAACACTGTGACAGCCTTGTCAATAGACGCCCGATTGTCAGTACATGATTTATAATTTTAAACAAAGAAACCGTTCGAAATTCTTCGTTTACCTCGTTAATAATATAATAAAATCATTTCTATACTTACCTTGAACTGTTTTTAATAAGTTAAAACTCAGATTATGATGTAAATAAACAGTATTTTCAAACCGAAATTCCCGAAACCCCCGAACGGTAAATTAAATAAAAACGGAATCCTAAAATTCTACTCGACGGAATTTTTTTCATAAAGATCCTATTAATATCTAGTTAATAAAAACACAAGTTGATAATTTGTATATTTCAATTTTTTACAATTAAAAACATTATTCACACTATTAATTTACATATAACATTTCCACGGATTGCATCCGATATTATTTTTTATATTTCATCACCCTTCCAATAAACATTTTGTTTTTGCCTACTACAAAATGGCTGACAAACGCATGCGCACTACGAAGGTTTTTGACTTCTGAATACTGTTTCTTAGTGGGCATTTTTTTTTTTTTTTATTAATTTTAAAATTTTTTTCTTATTTATTAACTAATAATTTCAAAAGTTGCATTTTAATAATTAAATTATTATTTTATATATGTATATGCATATTTGATTTTAACATATAAGTTAAAAAATAATTAGCAGAAAGTATTTATTTTATTTCAATCTGTAAAATAATTTAAATGAAAGTTTTGACGTTTAACCTAATTCTAAACATTAAAAGCCTTAAGGAGCTAAAAAAAAAAAAAAAAACGTTGAAACTTAATAAATGCCAATTTAAGGATATTCAATTAAATTTAAAAAATTTAAATTTATTTATTTATAATATTTTTATTTTAAATTTAAATCAAAATTTAATGTACTTCATAATCTGAAAAATTAATAGCATAAACAAAGTCTTAATTGCAATTTTCTTTTTTGCAATCATTAAATAAAATTTAAACTAAAATTATTCTTCTTTTTTTGATACATACAAATTATCAAAAGCTTTTCCCCAAAAATTTTTCTCAATAGAATCTTGTAAAGATTTCTTTTCGTCTAACTGAAATAAAATATATATATAACAAATTATTTGAAACGAAATGTAAAAACTTATCTTAAATATTAAAGCAACTCTTATTTAGCTCATATTTTAATAATAATAAGAGAAAAATTTATTTATTTTTGTTTATCAAAACTAATTAAAACTTAATATCATAATAAAAAAATAAAAAAATCATAAAACTTAACTGACTTTTTTCAATTCCGAGTTGATATTGGGGTCACCTGGTTTCAGTTTAACTGCTTTCATTAGCCATTTTTTAGCGGCAGGAAAGTTAGACAAATTCAATGATGCTTTACCATAACTAAATGTAAATTAATAACTTATTATCTAAATGTAAATATTAATAATTTCATTTTTAAAATATTTTTACTGGTTAACTTACTGGTAATAAGCTTTAACATTTTTATGATCTATTGCCAGTACATCTTGGCAAGCAAGGCAAGCTTGTTCATATTTTCCAATTTTGTTATAACACAAAGCTAAATTTATCAAAGATTTTGATTTTTGCTCGAGAAGAACTTTTTCTTCAGTTTTATTATCAACTGCTGTCGAATTGAGAATCATTACAGCCTTTTTAAAACTGAAAATTATTTGCCATCGTTATTTGATTTTAAGACAATGATAATCAAACATAAATTTTGTATTATGTTACCTTGATATTGCAGATCCGAGTTTTTTGCATTTAAATTCATCATTTCCATTTTTATGATGCAATTTTGCTTCATTTATGTTTTTTATAAAATCTCTTTTTATTATTTCATTGTCATCTCCATTTAAATTTCCAGTATTTTCAAATTCAATATTAGTGTAATCTACTAAAGTTATGTCGGCCACAATGTCACATTCTAAAAATATTAGTAAATTAATTATAAAATTACTTAAGTCACAAAAAAATTTACTTAATTATTATACTAACTTGGTTCGATTCTATCTGGGCAACCTAAACTTCCAAAAGCATATTCCCATTTAATAAAAAATCGAGAATTTTCAGACTTTTTCATCGTTTTGACAGCATAATTTAGACCCAATATGGTTTCAACTTGATCAAGTCTAAATTTTTCTGGTTTATTTCTAAAATATGTTGAATCAAAGGGTAAATCATGATGCTCTTTGTATAAGTTATAATGAACAGTGACATAAGAATTTTCAGGTACTACTGCTCCTATTCCACAAACAATAATCTGAAATGATAAAAGAACAATATATTTACATTTTTCTTTAAACTATTTAAAATCCACCACTTTTAATAAAAATTGTTAACGTTAAAGTTGTTAAAGTTAACAAACAAAGTAATTTACGTAATGACAAAGTAAAATAAAATATTATGTGTGACTTTCATTAAATTAATGAAATTTCAAGAGGATTCAACATTTTGGGTGCCATCATAATAAAATATTATTATTACATATACACATGGTAAATAAATTTACCTGTTTCTTAACGAATCCATTTTCAGTAACGTTTGTCATTTGTGATGCCAACTCTTTAAAACTGCAGTCAATCGGAGGAGCTCCTCTTTTTTCTTGTAGACATTTTGAATCAGCATACAGAATATCATTAAAAATATCAGGATCTTCATCCTTCATAATTTTATCATTGTAACTGTTGCTAATTTCAAATACAACATCTAAACAAAAAATTGTAAAATAATATAAAATAAATATAAGTTATTAGTATATTCAAAAAATTGTATAATTTTTTTTACATACCTTTTCCATCAAATAATTCTTTTAAATTAATTCCATTAACAACTTTTTTTGGATTTGTGCTTCTGTATGACGGCCCATTTATTTCGTCCTTTTCTTCATCATAATCAAAACAATAATCCTTCATCGCTCTGAGACTGAAACGATAATAAAAATAAATTATTAAATTAAATAAAAAACGATAATAAAATAATAAATGAAATATTTTTTGACAAGTAACTTTACTCACCTAACATCATCGTTATCCATTTCTAACTTTTAAATCTACTTTACGGTAAAATTTTTAGTCTAGCTACACTTCATTTTAAAAAATTCGTTATCTACTGACACTTTTTAGTGCAATTCCATTTTTTAAATTTTCAACTACAAAGTTTATAATAATTAATATTTTTATAAGTAATGTTTCTTTTTTTGAATTTTAAGTAACATTTTTGTTATAAATATAAAAAGTTAGACATGTGTGTGTGTTTTTATCACTCGGATTCGTACGCAGGTATTAAATTTTTTCATTTTTTTTACAAGTAAAAAAAAAGTAAAAAAAAAGGCAGACAGAAATTTCCAAAATGGCGGCCTGGTTAATGTTCTTTACGAATGATTAATTTTCTAAATGGCGTAAAAAAACTTTTAATAATTTATTATCTGAGATTTTAATCATGCGTTTATGCTAAATAAATAAACAAAATAAAATAATTTTTCTCTTATGTACGGGTAATAATTATTTAACATGAATATATATTTTACTTTTATATTAATTAAATTAAAAATTAATACATATTTATAAGGAAGGGGATTTTAATAAATATTAAATTAATTTTAAAATCTCATGTGGAAACCTTATAAAAATAATAACAACACATAAATTATAAACCATAATAATAATGATAATAATAAATTTTAAAATTTCAAATTACATCAAATATTTTAAATAAAAAAAAGGTGTGTGAGTCAAATAATAATAATAATAATAATAATTCATTTTTATTTTTTATTTTTTATATTAATAATTTTTATTTATTAATAATAATCATAATAATTATAATAATAATAATATACATAATTTAATGTATATTTTTTATTATATATATATATTTTTTTTTGTCTTAAAATATTTTCTTATTCATAATTTAAATAATAATAATAATAATAATAATTTTTCATTTTGTTTTTGTTTTATATGAACATACAATTTTTAAACTTTTTATTTTACCACATTTTATTTATTTTAGCATTTATATATGATATGCTTTCAGCAAGAGTATTAATTAATAATGTACAATAATAATAATAATAAGTTTTTTCTTCTTGTGGGTGGGTGGGTGTGGGTGGGGGGAAGGGGGAGGGGGAATTTACAAATTTAGGCACGACCAACATTTTTTGTCATTTTTTGTATTTTGTCTTGCATGCAAATGCACAATTTATTAAACAAATAATAAAATTGTCAAAAATTTTAAATTGGCTGTTGCCGGCACGAATTTTCTTTTTTTTTTTTTTTAATTAGTAATGATTTTGTGATTCCATTGATTACAAATCATTTCTTTAAAATATTAAATAATAATAATAATAATAATTAAATTATTTATTTATTTATTTAAATTTTTTTAAATTTAATTAAAAATAATCGACACGATCATCGCAAATATTTACATTTTTTTTTTTTTTTTTTTTAATAAATGTGCTGAAAAAAAATCGTTAATAAATTATATAATAATAATAATAATAATAATAAGTAAATAAACTATGACGAATTTATTATTATTAAACATTTAATTAATCTACTTGAAAATTATACAGAAATTTATTTATTTATTTACTTATTTATTAGTGCAAATTATTATTAAAAAGCTTTATTATTTTAAGGTGCTCATTAATAATTTAATAAATTTTTTTTTTGTTTTGAATAATATCGCGGGGGCGGGGGCGGGGGGTTGGGAAAGAAAGGGAATTTAAAAATTATTATAAGAAAAATTCTATTTTTTCTATATATAACTACGAAATATTTTTGTTTGTTTGTTTTCCATTCCACACTTTCATTTTTCTTTTTTTTTAATAATAATAATAATAATAATAACAAAATGTTATTTTTTTCATTTGATTTTTCAACCCTAAAAATATTTTTACAAAAAAAAACCGAACAACAACAGCTTTGACTTGGAAAATTCATAAAAAAAAAAATTTATGTAAATTTATTAGAATTTCTTTTTTTTCTGTCTGTCTAAATTTCTCTTTTTCCTTTGTTTGTTTCAAAATAACCAATAAAAGGGGGGGGTGGGGAAAGGAAAACAAAACGATTACAAATAATTTTATATTTTTCCCTTGTATAGAAAGAAAAAAAAATCCAATGGAAAAAACGAAAAAATGAAATTTTCAATTAACTTTTTTTTTTGTTCAAACGTCAGCAAAAAAAAATAAACCTGTGAAAATCCCCTTGTCGACTCCCCCTCCCCCATTTATATCCCTCTCTCTCTCTTTCTCTCTCTCTCTCTCTCTCTGTGGACTTTTACGCAGCCACCCGTTTCCTTCATTAGTAAATTTTGCATTTTTATTATTTTTTTTTGGTTATTTGTTTTTGTTGGGTGTGCCTTTGCATTTTCCATTAAAACATATTAGTTTTCCCATGTTGGAAAAACGGAAAACTTGAGAGAAAACATGTTACAATACAAACTAATCGATATTTTTATCGATAAAAAAAAAAAAAATTAAAATTATTTACTCGCTGATATTATTATTATTATTTTTTTCACACTACTAAAAAAAAAAAAACAAAATTTATAATAATAATAATAATAAATTAACGTTTTGTACTGTAGAAAAAAATAAATGATGATTCTCAATTTTTTTGTATTGGTTAACGATACCGAAAAATTTTTTTGTAATGGGTCGTTATATATATATAGTGAGTGATAATAATAATAATAATAAAGTAATATTTTGATATGTTGTGTGCGTTCGAACTTTTAAAAAAAAAAAATCATTTTTTCATTTTTTTATTTCAATTTTACGAATGTTTAAACGAAAAAAAAAAATTATTTATTCGTTTCACGACAGCCATCAGCTTGCACAAAAATAATTTTTTATTTTTATTATAAAAAAAAAAAAAAAATATTTAAACGAGAAATGAAACGTATCATTATTATTATTATTATTATTATTATCATCATTTGTTTGTATTATATCAAAAATATATTTATGATTTTGATTGAATTTTTTATAAAATAAAAATGTCGTCATCGGGTTTACTACATTTTATTTTTTTTTTTTTTAAATGTTAAAATCAGACATTTTAATAATAATAATAATAATAATAATAATAATAAAATGTTGAGCAGAATAATTGACCTAGATTTTTTTTAAATTTGTGATATATTTTTACTTTTTTTTTTTTTTTTAAAATAAAAAAGCAAATACGTGTATGTTTAATCAATACGTAACCAAATAAAGGGAGAAAAAATTTAACCAACACATTATGAGAATCATCATTTTTTAAATCCTAATTAATTTCTATGTGTGTAAAATTATTATAAAAATAAATGACATATATGTTTAATAATAATAATAATAATAATAATGTAAATACGTGCGAATTTGTGTTTGTTTGTTTTTCTTGTTCGTTTAACGTTTGAGCTTTTTTTTTTTTTTTCTTTTAAAAATGCATTAATAATTTTAAATAATTACGTTAAAAACGAATGATTTTTTTTTTATTTTTCGTGCCATCGATTAATTAATTCGTTAATTAAAATATTTTTCCCCCCGATAATAATAATAATAATAATAAAGTGAAATAAGGTGGAATAAAATGACTAAAATGTAAAAATGTTGATTTTGAACCCTTTGATTGACAATTTTGTATTTGATTGTTAGATTTGATATTTTCTAAAATAAAAAAAAATTTAATTTTAAAATGGCTACCGTCGCGAATTTTAAAAAAAAAAAAAATTTTACTTGTCACTTACTTGTTAGTGCTAATAATTGGGGCAAATATTTTTTCCAAAATGCACACTGTTTAAGCCTTGGACCCCTTCCCGTAGACGTATTATTCACTGCTAATGTAAGGTATTCTCTACCGTGTGCAGTGTGTTCGGGCCATACAACAGGAGTCCATGTTCCATCTTCGGACATGCTCGGATTTCTAAAAGATTATAAACGTCATAATTTTATTTTATGTTCTTGTAAATAATAGAAAATTCTAACAAGTTTTTTTTTTTTTTTTTTTTTCTTACCCTGTTTTAGCAAAATTGGCCCAATATCTCATGATTCGCCTGCTGAGTTCCTGTTCTTCGACTCGATAATTTTTAAGTGGATTTAAAGGCTCGCCAAATATGTAATTAATTTCATCACCGTGCATGACACCCGTCCAAGATGGCCATGGATTTCCGGCGCTTCGGTGAGTGAAATAATACATGTAAACTTTATTTCCTGTTTCCGCGTATCGATGAGCGAATTCATTAACGCTACATGTAAAATGATAATCTCCGACCATTTTATCTAAAGCATCTCTATTACGTGCCGGATCGTCCGGATTTAACCAGTCGGTATATTCGAATATGATCGCTTGCCTTGCTATGTTATTTATGTACGGATTTAATTCTCTTACCGCTTTTATGAATTCGTCTCTATTGACGTAAACGTTTTCTTCTTTTCTAAGCAATTCAGTTAGATAATATATAATAAAGTAGTATCCTTCTTCCGTGTTGGAACCCATTAGAATATTTGTTTTCTTGAAATTTTTATTCGCTAATGCTAACTCGGGTAATTCGTCTAAAAATGCTCCGTCTATAACGGGTACGAAAGGGAATTCGCAAATTCCAAGAGTTCCCCATTCGTTATTAACTAAAAGTGAAGCATTTGTATTACGCAAACATTCTATGACGGCAGACAATTGAAAACGATCATGAGGACAATTGACAGCTTCGGCAAGGCGAAGGCCTCGCAATATGCTTTCTTCCGTTGGTATAATTGCCCAAGGAGCCGTAGGAGATCCGGATTCCATGATCGCTTGACTAAATAAATTTCTGCTGAGAGGAGATAATAGATGAGTGCTCACGGACACCGCTCCCGCCGACTCTCCGAACAATGTGACGTTATATGGATTTCCTCCGAAAGAACGAATGTTA
>NW_002987828.1:238484-287037 GCF_000006295.1 Pediculus humanus corporis
TGTGCATGCCAATAGAATAAGCCAAAAAAAAAAAAAATAATAATAATTTTTTTTCCAAGACTTACTTATTAAATTAATTAATATTATTATTATTATTATTATTATTATTAATACGGTTTGTGTTTTATCACTTAAATATTAACTAACAAACTCTTATCAATTATTATTTATTTATTTATTTATTTATTAACGTTTCGTTATGTATTTATGTATGTACATAAAACAATTTTCTTCTTTTCTTTTCTTTTTTTTTTGTGTGTGTTTTTTTATGTGTTTTGTGTTTTCTATAGACCGTGCATACCGTTTAAGACTGATGCGAATGTACTGCGGCTTGATGCGACGCAGAATGAGATACATGCGCTTTAGTGTGTGTGCACGGTTCAAATCTATGGATTTATACAAAAAAATCTTTTTTTTTTTTTTTTTTTTAAGATGATTTCCTTTTTTCTCATCTAAACTGTCACCCCCCCCCCTGGCCACGGTTAAAAATTAAAAAAAAAAACGTTTTCATTATTATTAATAAAATAATCAAGGGGGAAAATGCTAAGGGTTAACTTTAGTTCGATTCCGATGGTTAAGGGTGAATACGTACGATGGGATAATAATATTCAAAGAATAGGGAAAGAGGAATGGCAACAACAACAACAAAAAAATTATCATTATTATTATTATTTTATAAATAATTATTTTTCATCTCTATGGCGAGGTAAAAAGCAGAAGACGTTTTATTTATTTATTTGTAGATTAGAACGTGAGAGTTCAAATGTATAGAGATAGAATTCTTTTACTTGTTGTTGTTTTTCTTCTTCTCTTTTTCTTCTGCTTAATTTTTTTTTTTGTATTTTTAGTGTTAAAATCGATATCTTTTTAATCTCGTCATCGTGGCGTTCGTTCTTACCACCACCGAACGTCTGATAGTCACGTGATTTTCACACCGTCACCCCCCCTTCCCCCACGGTTCGATCCTATACCCATCCTTTTTTTTTTTTTATCTTCTTTCGATCTTTATTTCGTTATTACTCGACACGCAGAACACACCTGAATGCAGGTTTTAAATTCTTCCAGAAAAATAATAGAATTTTCTTTCTTTCTTTCTTTCTTTTTCCAGCGTCCAAAAAATTTTCCATAATTTAAAAGGCAGGTGCTTTCGTTATACATCATTTTTAAATACTAATTATTATTATTATTGTTTTACGCGGAGGTATAATAACATCGGGTAAAAATAAATTATTTTTAAGGGATGCAAAAAACAATTTTTAAAATCCTGCCATTTTAAACATCCCCTATTTTCTGGATATTTTAACCCTCTATGATATATATGTATTAATTCCAGTAAATCCAAAAGCATAATTTTACAAAACTCGTGATTTAACAGGGAAAATTTTATGTGGCAATAATTAATATCGTTCTCGTGTTTTCCTACAATGGATCATAAAAAAAAAAAAAGGTTTTTCAGTATTACAGTACCGTAATAAGAAATTTTAAAATAAATAAATAAAAAAAAAAAAAAAATTTTTTTTGAGGGCGACGCCATAATTAATTTATTCATCAACCGTTTTGTTCTTAAATTGTCTTATTGACCCCAAAAAAAGGAAAATATTTTCCATCATAGAATGTTCTGGTAAAAAAAAAAATTTGCCGTTGTTGCCAAAGGAATCGTAATTTAAATTTGAAAAAAAAAAATTTTTAAAAAGGGGAAAATAATAATAATAATAAATAAAAAAACGTTTTCGGGGTCACCTTTTGGCCCATTTTCTTTTGTAATAAGTGACCAACGCAATTTGAAAACGTCTGGAATTTAAAAAGAAAGAGAGAGAGAGAGAGAAATCGTCATGCAATCTTAATGCAAATTTTACACATTATTTCCTTTTTGGTTTCTATAATAAATTATTTTCTCTCTCTCTCTCTCTCTCTCTTATGACATTTTTGATGTAACATAATTACCGATATGTGATCGATATATAATTTTTTCCCCTTTTTTCTATTAATAATAATAATAATAATAATTTTTACATTACCTTATCGATCCATCGATCCATCCATCCATCCATTCATCATCATTATCATTCATTTTTTTTTTTTTATTTAATTTCGTGTCCAGGTTCGAAGGTTTTACATTTAAAACCTGAAAAAAAAATAAAAAAAATTAAATTCAGCATAATAAACGGTTTTTTTATCTGTCAAAAACCTTGACAAGATTGTCTTTAATCTCTTTATATTAACAATAATTTTAAGCAAATTTTTTAAATGTACCTATATTAAATTTCAACATCTGCCATTATTATTATTATTATTATTAGTCAGTCATTCTGTTTTATTATCACATAGCAGCCAAAGTGACTAATTTAGTATACCATTCAATTATGTTATTTATATCAGGGACGAATCTAGGTAGCTGAACTCTTTCACTCATTATCACACTCTTTTCAGGAAAAAAAAAAAAAAAAATTCATTCGCGTTTAATGATAAAATTTTTTTTTTTCCCTAAAAGTTTGTTGACTTTATGTTTGTTACGTTAATCAGTACCGTATTAAGAATAATATTAAATTCGGAATGTTTTTTTTTTTTGTTTTGCTTATGGAAAAAGTAACTTGTAACCGTTTTTCCCCCCCTCCCCCCCTTTTAAATCGGTAAATAATCATTTTAATAATAATAATTATTTACTCATCGATTAATAATAATAATAATAATTGAAAAAGAGTATTTTTTTTTTGTTTTACTCACAAGAGATTTATTAGTTTCAACCCTCTCCTGGGTAAAATATATCCATCGTTGCTGATTCTCTGGCGTCCATTTTGAAAACGTTTCAAATTATTATTTATAATTTTCACCGATTGGTGGCAGCACATTTGCAACGTTCGAAAACTGTTTTAACGTTTTTTTTTTTTTTTTTTTCATTCTCAGCAAATTTTTCAAATCAGTAATAATCTGAAAAAAAAAAAAAGAATAAGAAAAATATAAATAAATAAATAAATAATATAAATAAACGTTATACGGTTAAATAAATATTGTTTAAAAACAAAAAAAAAAATAATAATAAACATATGAATATTACTTCAATTGTTTTTTTTTTTTTTTTTGATTTCTACAAACTCAAGCCTTCAATTTATTGTTTTTTGTTTATTAGTTTATGAAAGAAATATTGTTTAGTCAACATGTCACACGGTTTGAGATAATTAATAATAATAAAGTTTATAAATAATTTTATTTATTTATTTATTTATTGTTTTAACCTTTTTTTCTCTTTCTTTCATTTCAGGATTGAATAACAACGCCTAATTAAATTAACTAAATAATTGGTCTCCTATGAAAAATAATTAATTATCATACACACACACACACACTCACAAAATTTATAAGGTACGCTAAGGTACGTTAAGGTACGTTTAAATAAAGACAAACAAATTGAAAGTTTTTTGAAATTTTACATGAATAAAATTTCCTTAACGGTTTTTGTTTAAATCAACCTTATGTATCCTTATGGTAAAAATTACATTGTCAATGTTTTAGAGAGCCTTGAAATTATTATTATTATTATTATTATTTTTTATTCCAGAATAAAATTTTTGTAAATGGAGAAGCTGTCGTGCAATTAGAATTCCAACGTATCATGTCTACCATAGAATTTGACTCTTTTTTTTTGTTATCGCTAAATTTCAGCTGGGGATGAAAAAAAAAAAAAAAACAACAAAAACAAAACATAACAAAACAATGGGCAAAGGTATTGCAATTATTATTATTATTATTATTATTATTAAAATATTATATAAATCACTGTTTGGTTCTGTCATGTAAAAAATAATGTTGGGCGTTGTCAGTTGATATGTAACAGAAATATACCAAAAAATACATAAATGATTTTTTCTCAAGGGAATAATTATATCTCTATCTCTCTCTTTTTTTTTTTTTTACAGGGATCTGGAATCTTTTTTCTTTCTGGTAGTAAAAAAACATGAAAGAAAATTGTTTTTTCCATTGAAACAAAATTTTATAACAAACACTAATGGAAAACATTTATGTAGTAATGGTACTAGTAGTAGGAATTTTACTATTAAAAGGAGAAAACAATAACAAACGACAAAGTCAAATAGCAACAAAAGGGAATTTTATTGACCGTATAAAGAAGGAAGAGGAAGGAAAGGATTATTATGTATATGTGTAGGAGGGCAATAGACTGTAGCTTCTGCACAGGTCACCCACCACCACCACCATCACAACAACAACAACAGGTAACTAAGTACGGAAGTATTTAGGTTATGGAAATCAAAGAAAGAAATACATAAAGAAATAGAATAATAATAATAATAATAATCATAAGGTAAGAATAAAAAAAAATAATTGAGAAACATGAACTCTTCCAGCATGAGAATGGCCTCTGGTCGCTGTGTTTTTTGATCTTCATTTGCTCAAGTGTTTTTTTTTTTTTTTTTTTTTTTTTATTACACGATTTTCACTCTGGTCGGGCGGTTGGTTGTTGTTAACAACATGGAATCCGGTTTCACCTACAGTAAACCATTTTAATGTGCGAGTTTTTAAAGTAAGAGAAGAAAAAAGCGCAAAAAACAACAACAACAACAACAACAAAGATTGTACGAGAAATTAAAAAAAAAAAAAAAAAAAAAAAGCACGCACGGCCTTTATTGAAATTAGTGCAAAGAAAGCAGTTGCCGATGATTGATTTTAACACCAGTTAACATTTTCTTTACTTTTTAATTATTATTATTATTATTATTACAACTACAATTACCAACTTAAAAAGAAAAAAATATTCTATGAAGAAAATATTATGGAATTATCATCATCATCATCATCATTGGAATTAACAAAATATTTTATGTAAAGGTAAGATGAAATCTTTAAATAATTTTCACACGTTTTTTTTTTACATCACGATTAGTTATTAACAAAAATCATTTACATAATTAATAAAATTAATAATTAATAATATTACTTACCGCAAAATATGTACTTTTTGCTAGCAAAAAAAAGATGAAAAATTAATTTAAACTTATTTGTGTGAATATGACATGTTTTCCAAAATGTTTTGTGAGAACGATGTCGTCATCAGTACGAAATTTTGATAATTTTTACAAGGCGGTGGGTTTTTTTTTTTTTTTTTGGTTTTTAATGAAATAACATCACAAAAGTTTTATAAATAAATCAATGGGATGTAATAACAATAATAATAATAATTGAATCATTCATTTAAGAAATGTCATTGAATGCTTATAAAAGTAAAAAAAAAAATTTTCTTTTTCTCGAGATCTTTAACGGTTTCGACTTTCTTAAGCCTATATGTATTTATAATTTGCAAAAGTAAGCAAAAATTAATTTATGTCCTTCCCCCCCTCTCTCTCTCTCTCACTCTTGGTAATTAGGTCAATTTTTTTTTTTTTTTTTTTTTTTTATCCCGCAAAGGGGCGACATGTTGGGATGCCAGTTAGTGTCGTAAACCATGGTGTAAAGCGTCCGTTGGACTTTGGAGGTCGAACTCTTATCAGAAAAATACATTTGCGCATGCGCATTTTATATGTTACATAAATCCATATATGCGGTGTTATTTCAATGTATACAGGGTGCCCCCGCGAATAAAAAAAAAAAAAAAAAATTTGTTTTTTGTTAAATTGTTATAACTTTTTTTTTTTTTTGTTGTTGGTATTTTGGATTTCATCAATCATTTAAATTTCAATTTAAGATATCAATCGTTAATATTTTGTAAGTAAAAAAAAAAAAACATAAAATTTCACACACTCTTATCCATTACAAACAAATCGTATTATTATTATTATTATTAGTGTGAATAATGATAATAATAATAATACTGGTGATTAAGAAGTATTAAAAGAAGACAATACACACGCACATTATCATCATTATTAAAACAACGATTTGATAAATAACGTTTAATTTGAATGAACAATAACTTTTCCTGTTTAAATTTTTTTTTTTTTTTTTTTTTTTTCAATTATTTAAATAAAATTATCAAAAAAAAGTAACCGTTAATTTTTTTTAACCGTTAAATTAAATAATTTTTAGAAAAAAGTTTTCAAACAACCTTTTTTTTTTTTTTTTTGTAACGGTTTTAAAAAAACAAAGCGAAAACGTTAATTTTTTATGATTTTTTCAGTTTTTTTAAAATTATTATTAAAACCTAAAAACCAAAGGGATGTAATAATAATAATAATAATAATTAAATAGTTTGTCACTTCCTCAATAAGGAAAATTTACCAAGGATAAGGTTCAAAAGCCTAAATTACATGATTTGATGTTTATTCTTATACTAATTTAAGGTACAATAATTTAAAAAAAACATTTGGATGAATTTCTTAACAAAACCTGAAAACCTGTTGATAATATAATAAATGATAAACATTTTTTTATTATAGAAAAAATAATTTTTATATATATATGAAAAGACATAGAAAAAGGGAGAAATAGGGAGAGAGAGAGAGAGAGAGAGAGAGAGAGAGAGAGGAAATTAAAATCATCATCATCAATTAGTCGATTAGTTTTTATAAAAGGCATTTTCATACACAGAAAAGGATAAAACAAAGAAGGTTAGTTTAATATTATTATTATTATTATTATAAAGAACGTGGTACTAGTAGTAGTAGTAGTGGTAGTAGAAAGTATTTTTTTTTTCTTTTTTTTCTATATTAGTCATGGTGGTATTGTTATTGTAATAACAATGTTCGGTTATGGTCTATTTGATTCACCTTTCTTCGTTGTTTAACTCATTCAGAGTAAAAAAAAAAAAAAAAAAAAAAAATGTCCTTTTATTTATTTAACGGTTTATTGCCATTTTTTTTTTTTATATTAAATATCGTCTCGAATATAATTAATAATAATGATCGTTTTTTGGTTTAAAATGATTAAAGTTCAATTAATGATCGTTATTTAATAAGGTAGCGATAACAAAATCCACACACACACACACACACAAAGTTTTGGCGAATTTATTTTTATAAATAAAACGATTACGTAAATTTTTAAGAAAAAAAATCGTACGACATTTTAAAATTTGTTTTTTTAAAAAAAAAAAATTCCACATCCTGTATATTAACATCAAAACTAAAGCCACGTATCAACTCTCCTTCTCGAGCTGATAACGACACACACACACATATATACACACTAACCATATTAAACAACAACAACAACGCTGAGGGAAACAAAAAAAAAAAAAAAATTATTTTAAAAAAAAAAAATAATTTTAAGTAGTACACGAAAAGAAAGAAATAGAAAGAGAGAGAGAGAGAGAGATAGCGATAGAGTGAAAGAGAAAGAGTGAGAGAGAGAGATAGATAGAAAAAGAAAAACAAAAAGGTCGTACGCCATATTGAAAAACGACAGTGCTACAGTGCTACAGTGTAATTTATCTCCAACAATTTGTTTTGTTTGTGTTTTTCGTTTTTCGTCTTTTTTTTTTTTCTTTTAATTATTATTATCATTGTTATTATTGTTATTATTATTATTATTATTTGTGTTTTTAATTAATTTTTTTTTTTATTAAAATAAAATTCGTCGAGTATATTTTGGATTAAATAAAAAAAAAATTTTTTTGTCATTTGCATACGTAATTTGACTAATTACGTATATCACGTATTATTATTATTATTATTATTTATAATTAATTAAATAAATTTTATTTATTTAAACGAAATTATCATCATCGTCATCGTGTTTTTCAACGGTAATACGTCACTAATCATTTAAATTATTGCATTTTAATAAGAAAACGATTCGAAATAACGATTTTAAAAAAAAAAAATTTTTTTTTTTTACGTATACCGAATTTAACGTTTTTTCTCACGAGATTTTTGACGAAAGCACGACCGCCATTTTGTTTTTTTATTCAATTGTCGATTATTCGGATTGTTGTGCGTACGCTAACGAATTTTTTTCTTTTTTTAGGATAAATTAATTAATAATGACGAAGAAAAAATAAAAAAGTATAAGTTTGTTTTTAGTTTTTTTTTTTTTTTTATAAAAATAAGAAAAAAAAAGTTTTTGTTTTAACATGTGATCGAAAAGTTAATTATTAATAATAATAATGACATCAATTGCGCAATCGTTTACCACCGATGTCAAGGGTGAGTTTTTTTTTTCTTTTCATTTTTTTTTTCAATATAACGTCACGAATAATTTAACGATATTTTATATTAAACTTGAATTTATAACGTTTCACTTTTATATATCCTAATAATAATAATAAGGTATCGATCATTTTATTTGAAAAAAACGGTTGCACGCATTTATGTATGTTTATATATATATGTGGAGAAAAAACCGTTTCTAGAAATCTCTAACCGGAAGTTACGTTTTACTTGTATCGCTGTTAATATGAATGTTTGCGTTGGGATTTGAAAAAAAAAAAAAAAAAAAAAAAGTTTTTATTGAATTCCGTAGGCGCTCGCACAATGTTTAAAATAATTTTTGATCCGTAAAGTCACTCACACACGTTTTATTATTATTATTATTATTATTATTATTATATGTTCAACGCGAGTTTTATTGTATAATGAACACTTTTTTCATTTGAACGCACGCACGCACGCACGCACGCGTTTTTAATTTCTCTTATTTTTTCTACTTTAATAAGAACTATTTTCGGTTATACATAATTTTTATTATTATTAATATTTAATATGTTATTTAAAAAAAAACATGTTAATCGGTTGTATGTTCTTCAGATAACGCGAAGGAATCAACTAAAGTCTGAAACAATATGGCTAAAAATGAACGAGAGGCAGTTTCTTGATAATTGTTATCACGAAAACCAATATGTTGTGTTATCAGTGCTTGGTAAGAACGCTTATCTCAGTGTGTGTACCTAATGTGAGATATGGTTTATCAAGAAAATATTTCCCCCCATCAACCAACCATCTTTCACATTATTATAAAGAAAGAATGAGAAAATGTGTGTGTGTGTGTGTGTGTGAGAAAGAGAGAAAGGAAAACCGATTAATTATTATTATAATTTTCATTATTATTAACATGGATGGACAATAAGAGAGAGAGAGAGAGACAAACAAAAAAAGGTTATACTGATTACGATTAATGATAAGAATAATTAATCACCATGGGTAGTTCATAATTTTATTTTATTTTTTTTGTTTCTTAAATTCAAAATGGCGACTGTAAATAATTTTGACGTCATCGTAATTCTTTTGTTTTTATTTGTTCTATCGATTGTTATTATTATTATTATTATTATTATTGTTAGTGTTACGCACTCAGGGTTGGCTCGGTTTTTATCGCTTACTAACCGCAAATTCGTCGTGTAATTATTATTATTATTATTATTATTAAGTTAAAACTAAATTTAATTACGCATAATAATTTAACAATAAATTTTCTCTCTCTCTCTCTCTCTCTCACGTTTCGATTAGCGAGTTTGATGTATTTTTTTTTTTTATTTAAATTGACCGTTACGTTTTTTTTTTTTTTTTTTTTTTCTAAAACTCTATTTTTTATTTAAACATGGCGATATCATAGCGTTAGATAATACAAGATGGTTAGGTCGAAGTAACGTGGAAAAAGAAAAAGAGAAAAAGAGGGAGGGAATGGGAGAGAGAGGGGGGGGAAAAAAGTCAAAAAACCTCTTTTTTTTTTTTTTGCTTTACGCCAGTTAAATTTTTTTAATAATGCGTGCATTATTTGCTGATAAAAACCTCCTTATCTTTCTAACATCCTCTCAGGCTAGTGTGACTTCCTCCTTTGACTCGCAATCCCCCCCTTATTGTGTGTGTGTGTGTGTATACAAACCGGTTATTTGACAACCCTTACAAAACTATCATCATCATAATAATATTTGCTTTTGCCTGGGTGAACATTTGGGTTTCCTGTAATTGTCCTCAATGCGGTACCTGATTCATGATCCTCAAAAAAAGGAAAAATAGGAGTTTGTGTGTTTGTGTGTGTTGTGGGTTTTTTTTTTTGTTAAGTTTGTAACGTTGTCATTATGGAAAATGTGAATATTATTATCATTCTTATTAGTTAGGTTTGAAGAAATTAAAATTCTTCAATTGTTTATATATTTTGTTTATAATTTTTCTTAAAACAAAGAGTTAAATTGTTTTTGTCCTCTTCCACCTCCCCCCACCCGCGTCTTCTTTCGTCTTTGTCTGTTATTTGGAATTTGTTGTCGTCATTTAAGAAAATGAGTCAGAAAAAGGTTTTTGTCTCTTGTTTATTATGTTGTTGTTGTTGTTGTTGTTGGTTTTCGTTTATAATAAATAAAATTATGTGTTTGTACGCATAAAAGAATGAGATTTTTATATTTTATTTTTTTGTACTCTATGAGTCATTTGAAAACAAACAAATAGAAAAAGTCCAAAACGTTAAACTTTTTGATTTTCTTATTAATTTTTATATTAATGAAATCGTAATTGAAAAATGAAATGTAAAAGAAAAAAAAGCGATCAGGTACGAAAATTTAAATCGAATTTTTTTTTTTTTTTTTTTTTTTTTTGTAATTCAAGGCCTATGAGAAATTTAATTCTCAGCTTCTCTCTCTCTCTCTCTCTCTCTTTCTCTGGGTCGAACAAGGTAAATATTGAAAAAAGTTTAAAAATTCTGTCGGAAGCATAGCCTCAAGGTTATTATTAACTCGCCATAGAGTAAATAAAAGTAGTTATTATTATTATTATTAATAATTTTTCTTTTAAAATTGAGTTTAGAAAATAATTAATATTGTCGTCGTTAAAAACTCTTTGATGGTTTATCCTTTTTTTCTTCTTCTTCTTCTTAAAACCCTAAAATCTTTCCTTAACCTTTAACACACGAAAAAAAACAAAAAAAAACCGAAAACCTAAAAAAAAACTAATGTTTTATTTTTCATAAGACAAGAATGATGATTAAGGTCATGTGACTTTTCAACCTTTGACCTAATCCTCGTCACGTCTATAAATTTCTATATAAATATATTAATCGATTTTAAAGACATACAAAATTATATATATAAACACGCCACCCATTTATATTTATATATATTTATATTCTTTGGGTCATACGTGACATTAACCTTCCGAAATGTGATATTTTCTGTATTCTAGTGACACGTCTCGCAAACCCTCTTAGTCTCTTTCTCTCTCTCTCTCTTTTTTTTTTTTTTTTTATAGTTTTTGTAAAAATCATTAATATCATCATCATTTAACATTTTTATCGTTAGAAAATCTTGTCAAAAAAAATTATTATCATTATTATTGTTTTTTTTTTTTTTTTTTCTGTTGATGATCCGTTTAAGTTTTGTGTTTTTATTTGCATCGATGCGTAACCGGGTAACGGGGAATTCCCCCCCCCCCGAAAAAAAAACAAATTTGATTAATATGAAACAAAAAAAAAAAATAAAAAATTTTTCCCACAGTTTTTTCAACTTTAAAAAATTATTATAGTAAAATAATAATAATAATAATAATAATAATAATAATAATAATAATAATAATATCACCACGGACGACACGTGAAAGTAATAGTAAAAAGAGATAGAAATACCAATGGCAAAGATGAAAAATAAGAGAGAGAGAGAGAGAGAGAGAGAGAGAGAGAGAGAGAGAGAGAGAAAATTTGTTATTTTGTGAATAATAGTGACTAATAGTAAAAAATTTAAACAAAACAATTTATGAGTAACCCATCAGGTCATAAAAAAAAATTTTTATTTTAAATGATTGTTTATGAATTTTATGGGTTATCATGGACAAACACACACACACACACAGATGTGTAGAAAGAAAAGGTTGTTTTTATTATTATTATTATTATTTTTTAAAGTTGAAAAAATAAAAAGAGAAAACAATGGAGACCCTCAAACGAAAAACGTTTTTTTTTTTTTTTTAACGATTCCACATAATTATAAATATTCTCTTTATGTTATGTTTATTCCATTATTAAAATTTTTTTGTTTCCGGCGTAAAAAATTAAACGGATATATATTTATTCTTTCCAGGGATTTTAACGAATAATGAAAAGTTCAGAAGGGAAAAGACTGAAGAAGAAGGACTCGGAGAACTCTTAATAAAACCGCAAAATAATTCTCGTTGTTCGACGACGACGACGACGACCAATGAAAGCATGAGAAGCGGGAACATGGATAAAAACCACGAAGGGGAGGAGTCGGATGATTCGGCTCCGACCAATCCCTGTCAACAATTTAATATTGGTTGTCATGACAACGGGATGGAGTCCGATTACAACTGTCAATCGATTAACAATAATACAATACCATCTTACGAATATAGAAAAACGAAAACAGATCAACAAAATAGAATATCCGTAGTCAAAGAAGGAAAGACGTACTATCAAGACGCCATGAAAAAAGAGAAAACGCTCAAAAGGCAGTTTTCGATACAGGCGGAACACGATTACCACGGAAAATACGGAAGTGGTGGCGAAGAGGAGGGAAGGGAAGGGAAGAGAGAGTTGGAAGGGGATAATTCGGAGGAGGCTCCCTGCGATGATAATACATCATCAGTTGTTGCAAATGGAACGCATACGTCGGACTGGGAGTCGAGTAAAGATGTTTTGGATGGAGAACTGTCAAAACATTTGATAAGTTATCATTTGAACGTGTCCGAGGTCGGCAAACAAGAGGATTCGGAATCGAAAACCGAAGACAAAGATAACGACGGAACTCAAATCAATTACAATGACGCAATCAATAATAGTGATTACCGTTATTTTTACAACGAAAACAATTATAAATCCGGCAATTATTGTAACGCTGAATATTACACGACGAATTTTCGGACTACAAAAGGTGATGTGATGCTTAACGAAAAAGACATACAGTTAATTAACGATCAAAAGACGTACAATTATCAAGATGGCGGCGGGAGCGTGAGTGCGGAGTTTTCCAACGGAAACGAATTAGTCAGTTATTTACGACAACAACCGGACGATATGTTTTTGATGCAAGATGCATTTCAAAATCAAGTCATGCCGAAAAATATCGATCAGGTTATAGCGGACACGTTCAAAAATGATAATCGTACTTTTACTGGTTATGTTAATTATCAAAACGGTTCTTCGCCGAAAGACGAAGCAAGTTCGGAGGATTCATCTCACGAAACGGAAAAATTAGAATCGAAAATATTAAATTTATCACACATAAAGTATTCGCATAGTTCACGAGCGTCCGGCGGCGTTTCGGGAGATTCCGATCACCAATCATCATCACACATATACGATAATCCCTTAACGGAAAGAATGTTTGTTTTGGGACGGGCCACGAGTTCTCTAGTAGTGAGTTCAAAAACCCCTCACGAAAATTCATCGGGAAATTACGAGGGACCTTTCAGCGAAAGGATATCACTCCTTGGAACGGACGAATTAGATTTTGAAAACTCACCGTCTCCGAATCGTGATCTTCAAAGTCTGGATTCACCGCCGACTTCGAGGAGTCAAGGAAACATCTTGTCACTTACTACGACGACAACCAATTCTACTACTCCTAATGTTAGGTTCGACAATTCTAGTCTCCACCCATCACCTTCTCCTTCTTCTTCGTCTGTTATGCACTGTTTGAATTCTTTAACAAATCCATCATCGACAAGCGTACTTCAAGTTTTGTCTCCTCAAAGAGATTTACAAAATCCAGATTGCGACGATCAGGTAAATATATTTCCTTATCATCATTATCATTGGTATCATGCGCGACATGCCCATTTATCAAAAACCTAACAACATTAAAAAAAAAAAATTATAGGAAATGTATTCATCATTGTACAATGATAATCCGTCATTGAATTCTCTTCATTCTGGATATCAACATGATCAAGTTGTTAGTAGTTCAACATCAGGAATGATCCAGTCAACGCCATCAAATTCTGCAAGGTAAGAATTTTCTTTTTTTTTTTTTTTAATTCATTCACACATTAAACTTTCGTGCAAACAAGAAGATGAATGGAGACCTCTTTTTAAAAAAATTTAACCGTTAAAAATACTTTATAAAGAATATCATATTATCCTGATAAGACGGTGGGGATATCGCATTTACGTCATCATATCGCTTATTTATAAAAAAAATTTTTTTTCTCCCCTTTTTCAAATCCGGTACAATGTTCCAACATAACAAAAACATTATGTATCAAAGTTTAACTTTTTTTTTGTTTTTAAAATATTTATTTTGAATACAAAAATAAATATAATCTATACCGAACCTAAATAATAATAATAATAATAACAAAAAGAAAAATTTGAACGCGAAAATTTAGAAAAATTAGTCATTTGTTTTTTTTTTTCGTTGTTATTATTACGCGGCGTCCGCCATGTTTTTTTTTTAGACACCCCTGAAACGTTTTTATTTTCCCTGTTAAAAAAAAA
The DNA here is from genome assembly GCF_000006295.1 of Pediculus humanus corporis. Taxonomy (NCBI): domain Eukaryota; kingdom Metazoa; phylum Arthropoda; class Insecta; order Psocodea; family Pediculidae; genus Pediculus; species Pediculus humanus. The sequence goes on from NW_002987828.1 coordinate 252,807, forward strand.
AAAAAAGCCTGTAAAAAAAAAAAATTGTTTCGTGATGTTTATTATGTTCCCGGTTTGTTTGTGTGTGTTTTTTTTTTTTCAATTTTAATTTTTTGCACGATTTTAGTTAATTTTATTATGGTGATTCAAAAGCAGGAAAAAACTGACTAATAGAATAAACAAAATAATTACTACTACTACCACTACCACTACTACTACTGCCACTACTACTACTACTTACCTGAAACGAAACAAAAACAAAATTAATTAATTAATATTAGGTTAACATAATTAATTATAACAACACGATCATCCATTGTTAAATTGTTTATTATTATTATTATTATTATTATTTCGATCGATATGATTTAAATGCATCTTTGTCTTCTGCTTTTTTTTTTTTTAAGTGCATTTAAAATTCGTTATATTGTAAGCACCTGAAATTATCCATGCATGGCAAAAAAAAGTATTTTATTATCAGTAAGTGGTTGTCGTTGTCGTTGTTGTTGTCGTTGTTTTCACAATCAATAATTACATATGGTATCCAAATAGCCAAAAAAATATGTATGTGTGGCACCTGGTAATGATGGCAATCGTTTTAATTTTACAAAAAAAAAAGTTTATTATTATTATTATTATTTGTTTAAATAATGAAAATGAGTTTGTTGTTGTTGTTGTTATCTTTTCATTTATGAAAAGGAATAAATATGTTTAAATGACACACGAATCCGTTGGGTAGTCATGTTTAAAACTAAAATAAAACGGAAGGAACAAAAAATGTTATCAGTATATCCAGACGTTGAAATTATTGATAAGAGCCCTCCCCCACCCTTCGAGTCACTTAGATGCATGTCTCAGAGTTTAAGAGATGATAATGAGATGGCCTAGTGCAGGGTCGAAAAAAAAAAAAAAAAAATTTTCTCTTTTTGCTTTAATATTTGACTTTAAATAATTTCAATAAAAAAAAAAAAATGTGTGTGAATGATATGATAGATCAGTATTGCCAACTTTAAATATATTAATTATCGATCGATCGAACGGTTGGTACTATTATTAATAAATTATGTTAATTACATTTTGTTAAATTAATTAATTCGGATCGGAGGATTATCGCGTCGCGGATTATTTAAAAAAAAAAAAAATTAGTAAGATTAGTAGGATTAGTAGGTGTTTAATAAATAACTTACCGCATGTATATATATATTCTTAATACGGTCCTGTGAGAATTGACACAGCCCTTCTAATCTCAATCTGAACGTTATCCCTTCCTTAACCAAGCTAAACATGGGTGATGATTATCTTAGCCAGTGTTGTGATTACACACATTATAGAAAACATCTTGCTAAGTATATTCAGATTATTTAAATTCTTCATATTTTTTTTGTGGTGGTTATTTTTTAAATTATTTTTTTTTTTAACATTAAAAGTAATAATAATAATAATAATAATAATATTTTTTTGGTAAACAAATGTATTTTGTATTCGTTAGAAGGTGAAAAGGCCATTTTCGGCATCGTTTGACAAGGTGAGTGATGATTAAATGCCCAAAACATAAAAAAAAAAAAAGGACAATTCGGTTGTGTCGCATTTTTAACAAGTTTAAATTTCTACTAATTTTTTTTTTTGGCGGGAAAATTAAATTTTTTTAAAAGCAGGCTGTGGATCGATATTCCATAAAATAAATTCGCGTATGCATGTAGTTATTAATTATGTAGTAATTATTTTGTCAGCAAAAAAATTTTTTAATAAATAAATAAATAAGTAAATAAACAACGACAACCTAAATGGCCTGTTATATTAATAATAATAATAATAATAATAATAATGACTTTGTAAGCTTTTATGGAAAAAATTTGTCCTTGGTCAATTATGTGTATGAATTTTACTAATTTGGGGAGAGAGAAAAAAAAAACAATTTAATAATATTAAGATAAAGTAATAATTTAAAAATGGGAAAGGGAGGGAGAGGGGGAGTGGGGGGAAACAATCGCGGTCATTTTTTTCGAAAATAATAATAATAATAATAAAATTCGATCGTATAATCGAATCGAAAAAATTTTCTTATCGAAATATTCGTTTTTTTTTTGTTTTTTTTTTTTAAAGTGTAATTAAACCCTGATTTCTACATGTTATTATACCGATTTAACAATCGATCGATCGATATATCGAACGCGAATTATTATTATTATTATTTAAAAATTTAATTAGGTTTATTTTTAGGCTTTTTGTAAAAAAAAATTTTTAATCTTATCTTCCCCGGTTAGGAAAAAAAAAAGAAAGGCGAATCGCTTAGGTGTCCACTGTGACAGGAATCGGTCGTTTGTTGTTGTTGTTGTTGTTGCTGGTTGTTTACCTATTAAGTTCGTTAACCCGGCTCGTGCAGGTTTATTTCTTTTCATTTAGTTATTACATTCTAAAACAAGGGAAAAAAATGGAGTAATGTTTTGAACAATAACCCCTGCATGTTAACTCGTTCTTCTATTTATATAAAAAATCACGTTTTCTACCTATTGCATGTCAAAGCGTAGAAAAGTAAATTCCACCATATTGAAATTATTGTTATCCCTTAAATCTTACACACGCACACACGCACACACACACACACACACACACACACACACACCATACGTTTCATTTTATATTATCAATGAACGATTCGCTACATTTAATCATATTATTATCATATAATTAACTTATTTTTTTCTGTCTTTCTTTCTCTAACGGGATAATGTATAAGAGAGAGAGAGAGAGAGTGTACGAACCCAAAAGGGTAAAAATTTAAAAAAAAAAAAGGCGCGAAACGTGTTCGATCGTAAATTCGATTCTTTAATTAATTAAACAAATAATTGAAATATTTAATTGATTTAAATTTTTTTTTTTTCAATTGTTTTGTTGTTCAGGTATTAATAACAATAATAATAATAATAATAATAATAATAATAATGATTTAGGCTTTTCTTAAATTAACCTAAGGAGGAGAAGAGGAGGCTCGTATAATTAATAATCGGACACAAACAAGGGCAAGGGTATGTTTTAATCCTTGACCTTACACAATTATTGTGTTCCTCTTTATATAAATAATAATAATAATAATAATAATAATGACGTCATTTTTTACGAAAGGTTTTCAAGTTGAAAAAATGGCGGATTTTTAGGGGGTGTCGGTTGATGAATACGTCACGCGGTGCGTACAAGTTTAATACGATAATTATAATTTCGGGAAGGGGGGTTGGTGTGGGGGTGGGCGCGAGGGGGTTCTCGCGATTCGTATGGAAAAAAAAAAAAAAAGTTTTGGTTAAAAAAAAAAAAATAATATTTAATTTTTGTGCGTGTGTGTGTGTGTGTGTTTCTTTTTCGTGAAATGAGAATGAAGCGTAACCGCATTTAATACTCCGTGATATATTCAAGGTCGTTTTGATTCTTCTAATCGCCTTTCCTTCATTTTGTTTTCAATTTTTGTCACATTCTTCGGAATCAAGTGAAAAAAAAAGAAAAAATAAATTGTTCATAATGTTTCCAATTGGGTGTGCGTTCGCGTGTCTTTTCTTTTCTTTTTTTTTTTTTTTTCTTTTTTAAAGTTTAAATTTATTGCAAAATGAAGTGTAAGTTATTAATCATTATGTTTAAATTCAATTTTTTCTTTTTTTTTTTCTTATTAAATTGTACATGGGGGTGGCACAAAAAATAAGGGTGCGATTTGTTAAAAAGGATGCACTTATGGGTGGGAAAAGGTTGAGAAAGTGTGAGAGAGCGAGGAGCGAGAGAAGGAAAGAAAAGGAAAATTTGGAATTTTTTTTTTATAATATGAAAGGTTGAAAGGTCAAAAAACGAATTTTTTTTTTTCAAATAAAAATTTTACGGGGGGCTGGGGAGAAAAATTTATTACTCACGGTAATAAAAAAAAAAAAAAAAAAAAAAACGATTCAATATGTCGTCAGATTGTAAAAAAAAAAAAAAAAAAAAAATTTCTTTAAATTTATTACCAATATTATTATTAATATTATTATTATTATTTCTGCGATTTTCCATAATTTTTCTTTTTTTTTTTTTTTGTAATGTTGGGAAAACTTTTTTTGCCATATTTGCTCACAGATTTATTACTGTAATTTTTTTTTTTTTTTAAATTATTAGTTAATAATAATAATAATTTTATATATATTACGGTAATTTTAATTGGGGGGTGGGGAAAGCAGAAGATTTTTATTTTTTTTTAATTTTTTGAAAAATATTTAATGGAGTCAGTCAGTCAGTAGTAGTAGTAGTAGTAGTAGTAATAAGAAGGAAAATTTATTATTATTATTATTGCAATCGTTTACGGTACAGATTTTGCTGTTGTTGATGCTGTCGGTAGTAATAATAATAATAATAAGTTTTTGGAATTTTTCTCGCGATTTTAAATCATCGGAAAATGGACTTTTCATATATATATATATATAAAAGAATACGTAGGCGCGATATTTTTTCCTTTGTATATATTTTCTGTCAAAGGATTTAGACGATGACGTCATCATCATAATCCCATGATTATCCGTCACTACTTGAGTCAACTCTTTATCCGTTTAAAAAAAAAAAAAAAAAAATAGTTTTGGGTTTTTGATATTCCTACGGGCGAATTCGTAGGGAAGAAGAAAAGGAGGAAAAGGAGGAAAAAGAAAAATTTTTTTTTTGTTTGTTTGTTTGTTTTTTTAGTGCCGCCATGTACCAATCAAAAAATTATAATTACTTAACAAACACTTCATCACACGTTGCTGATTTGTCAGCAGCAACGGGTCAAACCTGGCAGGGTGTCGAATCAGATTGTAATAAGACATCATTGCCAGCATTTTCGAAAAGATTTTCAACAACGAATCGTCTTCATTCGTATGCAATACATAGAAATTATCCGGCAACAAGTTCCGGTTATTTAAGTAAGTTTTTTCCCTTTCGATTTTTCCTTTTTCTTTTTTTTTCACGTTTAACATATGTGTTTTTGCACGTACCTGTTTTCCTTTGTTTACAGCATGTCCAACGGAAAACTCTTCGTCTTCATCTTCCTCATTATGGTACGAACCCACCACCAATAATTTACCACATTACAGTTTAATTGGGGAGACTACGGGAGGACCATCGTCGAGAGCGAGACCTCCAAGTACTTTACCATCAACAATATCAGCTTCCGCTTCTTTGTCGGCCTGTAAGTTAATCATTATTATTATTATTATTCAAAATATTATTATTATATTTTATAAATATTAGTAGAAGAAAACTTACCAGGTATAGTAGGGAGACAAATTTGAAAAAAAAAAAAAAATGTTTAAGACGAAATAATAAAGTTAACCTTGAAAATTTATCGCGTAACATAATGATGAAGCAATTAAGGGTTGGATAGCCCATAGGTGGCGCAGAGACGCTATTAGTAGACCTGTTAATGACCGGCTGGTCTTTTATGCGTAATACACTCGTCTGGCATTTAAGGGAGTAGGGGATCGTGGGGGGGGGAAGGAGGGTGGGTGGTGTCGAAGGGGGGAAAACATCGGTGGTGAATCTAAATCAATTTTAATAATGATAATAATGTTTTCCCATAAAACGAACGTTTGAATTGTTCCTTAAAAAAATTTTTTTCCTAGGATTCGAATTTCCCTCCCTTCTCCCTCCTCCCTCCATCTCTTATCCCGCCCTTTCCCCTCCTTTCTCCAACCCTTCCCCCTCCCTCTTTGGTACGTTTATTCGTTAAAATCATTCTCGAATGGTTTTTTGTTTTGTACGAAATGTAGCGAAGTAAGTAAAACGGGAACCGGAAATGGAAACATGATGATGATTATTATTATTATTATTAGTAATTTGCCATGTTGAAAATCAGTCATTTGTAATTAATTTTCAGTCGTCGATTATTCAGAGGGAAGGGAATGTGTTAATTGTGGAACGGTGTCAACGCCACTTTGGCGGCGAGACGGAACGGGCCACTATTTATGCAATGCATGCGGGCTGTACCATAAAATGAACGGAATGAATAGGCCGCTGGTCAAACAACCGAAGCGGCTGGTAAGAAAAGCGTTTTTTTCTTTTTCTTTTTTTTTTTTCTCTCTCATCATTATTTTCAGGTCCGTTATTTTATTTCTTTACATACATATATATATATATTTATCGTAATTAAAACAAGGTCTAAAAAAAAAAAAAAACAAAAGGGCTGCATGCGTGCCTGAAAAAAAAAAAAAAAAAAAACAAACTTGGGCGCGTGTGTGCGTACGTATCTCTCTCTCTCTCTCTCTCTCTCAAATGGCAACACATCAAGTGTAATAATAATAATAATGTACGTTAATGGGTAATTAAAAATCTTGACTTCGACTTTTATTTATTTATTTATTTTTTCATTACGAAAAGTCATAAATAATTAAATAATAATAATAATAATAATAATAATAAAATATATCAGTGAGTGTAGCACGCGCAAGTTAAGAGCACGTGTGTGTAAGCGTGTGTGCGTGTGTGTGTGTGTGTTACGTGTAACTTCATCCTTTTTCAAGGCAAATCAATTTAAATGTTTCCGATGTAAGTACCTTATTCTCTCTCTCTCTCTCTCTCTCTCTCTTTCCCTAATACCACGATGGAAGAAAAACGTGACAAATTAATTATGGTAAATAATAATAATAATAATAATAATGTCATAGAAGCAGAAGACGAAGAAGAACAAGAAGGGAGGAAAAAAATTAAACCATCGTTCGCGCCTTTTTTTTTTTTTTTTTTTTTTTTTTTATAACCCGCGGCGAAAAAATTGTTTCAAAACATTTCTCTATCTATCTATCTTTCTCTCTCTCTCTCTCTCTCTCTCTCACTATTATTTCTTCTTGTCAGGATGTCACATAATGAAGTATTCGACGTTTACGAAAGAACATAAAACAATTTGGGTTTATTATTATTATTATTAAAAAAGAAATTTTTTTTTTTTTAAATGAAATGTTTTAAAACAAACCCTTTTTTCGCGAAATAATTAAAAATCGAATACTTTATTTTGTGAACGAAGGCCTTTTAAAGCCCTTGTAGAGATTTTATTTAGACCTTTTCATTATTAATTATTATTAAATAAATTTTTAAAAGAAAAAAGAAAGAAAAAAAGAAAAACGCTTTTCTCACATTTTAATTTTTTTTTAAATTAAATTAAATTAAATTAAAATTAAAAAAAATTAATTCGAAATAAATAAAAAAAAATAGAAAAAATTTTTACTGTGTTCCAGTGGCAGTAACGGGGCCCCCTCCTGATCTCTACAAGGGCTGGGCTTATCCTGACGCCAGGGCAGTTACTTCAAGTAGGGAAGAAAAATCATCTAGAAGATTGGTAAATATATAAAAAATCATTATTATTATTATTATTACCATCATCCACGTCATCATACACGTCATCATCGAATTTTTCCTTCATTTGTTTCAATTATTATTATTATTATTATTATTATTATGAAATTTTCAGACTAATAATAAAAGATTAGGACTCCAATGTTCGAATTGTAACACGGCAACAACATCATTATGGAGAAGAAATTCATTAGGTGAACCCGTTTGTAATGCTTGCGGTCTCTATTATAAACTTCACGGGGTCAATAGGCCACTGGCAATGAAAAAAGACAGCATACAAGTAAGTATTATTATTATTATTATCACCCCGACTTGTTCAGAAGTTAAAGTAAAAAAAAAAAAAAGAAAAAAGTTTTTTGTTGTTTTTATTTGCTTACCATAAATGATTTGGTGGTGGTGGAGTTGCGTCCGAGGTAAGCCTGAAAAAAGAAAATTTATTCAATTAGTATTAGAATTTATTATTATTATTATTTATACATCTTTCATTTACAGACTAGAAAAAGAAAACCAAAAGGTTCATCGAAAAGTGAAGCATTAGGAAACGTTGCTAGTCCGGTATCTCACTCTTCGGGTCTTGGAATTGGAGGAGGAGGAGGACCAACAGCAAAACGAATCAAACTCGAACAAAACGGTTGTTAATACTTACATTTTAATGACGTCACATTAATCCGAAAAAACCTTTTTTCTTATAATTTTATTATTATTATTATTAAAGATTCTTTCGGAGATAATCGAACCGGTAGTCATCATCATCATCATCATCAACATGGTAATTCTCTTGTATCGAATCCTCTTGCACCATACTCAACATTGTACTCACAATGCGGTTCTCACGAAGCTCAATCACGCGTATTCGTATCTCCATATCACACTCAGATCTCTCATTCGGTATGTTTTATTACTCTATGACACGTGACCGTTAAACAAAATGGCGGGAAATGTTAACCTTTGACGTTCGTTCGTTCCTTATTCTTTTCTGTGTTTTCAGGCTTATTATGATTTTCCGCAAGGTTCACCCGTCGAAACGGAAACTTTAACAAGTAAAATTGATGAATCGACCGGAAATAATTCTTGTAGTTCGTCTTCCTCTCCTAAAATGGTAGCCGCACAAGATCCATCATCGTCGCAAGTCGAAAGAACAACAACCACTTAGATCTGTTTAAATTTTACAATCTCAGACAACAACAAAAAAAAAAAAAAAAAAAAAAAAAAAGAAAAAAAAAAAAAACGTCAACGAGAGGAATTTACATCCCTTACGGGCATTTTATCATAATAATAATAATAATAATAATAATATTAATAATAATAATGAAACAAGTGTTATCAGGTTTTATTATCAAGTCGAGACAAATCGTAGGAAAAAACAAAAAAAACGTGATCGACTAATAATTTTTTTTTTTTTTTTTTTTCCACTAAATAACGAACCCTAATAGAAATATCAATAATAATAATAATAATAGTAATAATAATAATAATAATAATAATAATTTTGCTTATTTTTTAATTTAAAAAAAATTAAAAAAAAAAAAAAAAAAAAAAAAAAAACGGAAAATGCGTCGTTTCATCATCGCCTAAAAATTTTCCTCTCGTGTTTAAAATTTTCTTTTTTTTTTTCTTTCTCTCTCTCTCTCTCTCTTCACGTCCGTTAGTAATAATAATAATAATGATTTTTTTTTTAAATAAATGTTAGATCGTGTGCGTGTGCGTAAGTGCGTACCGATCTTTTCTTTATATATATATATATATATGCTAAGTTACATTGTCCATCACTTATCATCACATTATCCCTTAAATTTTATTATTTTATTTTAATTTTATTTTATCATCATTATCACCATTATTATTATTATTATTATTATTATTATTATTATTTGGTAAAATCAATCAATTTATTATAATAAATGTGAGAAAAAAAAAAAAAAAAAAAAAAATTATCATAGTTTAATCAAAGTAACTTTTGTGATCAAATCAATTTTTTTTTAAAAAAAACCTTTTTTTATTATTATCATTATTATTATTATTATTATTATTATTATTATTATATTTTTTGAATATTAATCGATTAAAGTAAATGATTGTGTGCAAGAGACAATATTTAATATATATATATATAACAGTAAAAAACAAACAAACAAATGAAAAAAAATTTTAACTTAATTTTATTATTTTAATTAATTTTTATTATTTCCTGTTAATAATAATAATAATAATAATAATAATAATAATAATTTACCTAATTATCATTTAATATTAATTTATTTAAATCAATGTTTTAATTGTAATTTTTTCTTTTAAAAAAAAAATTGGATTTTTATTTATTTTTTTATTAATAATAATAATAATAATAAATAAATTTATTTTAATTTTATTTGTTTTTTTTTTTAAAAAAATAAAAGGAAGACATTTTATTATAATAATGTTTTACCAATGCAGTGATTGATTACTTCCGTTAAATGTGGATTTTCCAATGCTGCAGCGACTCTTTCCTTATCATTAAGCTGTTTGTTAACTGCTGTTTCAGATGCATGACTACCAGGTGTTATGCAAATATCAACTTTGTACCTTGATGGCAATGCTCTTAAAAGTTGAACCCTTAACGATAAACCTATTAATGTTGCCATACTACAATGTGGAACTGTGGGTGTGAAATTAACAACAACTTCATTTGTTTCATTAATTACTTTTATGTGATTTTGTGAAACAACATTTAATTCTTCAAGTGTTAACGGATACTCTGGATCTGGAAAATAAAAAAAATTCACTTTTAACAAGATTACAAATTCATTTAAGTTTCATTTCCATGATACGATAGAAAATGAACAAACCTGAGACATTTCTCAAAAGATCAAATACTTCTCTACAATCAATTTCATCAGAAATTAATTCATCTTCTTCTTCAACGGTCAATTCTCTATTTTCACTTTTTTCATAAATTTTTGGATTAACATTTTCATAACTCGTAGGCATTATGTCCCGGAAAAAAAACTTTTTGTAATTAATTATATAAAACTCAAAAACACATTTTAATTAAGAAAGAAATTATTTGATAAAAGCATTGAAGAGAATAACAACAAGTGATTAAGTTTCTATGAATCATAAAATAATAAATTTATGTCTAATTTACAAGAAGGCGGTGAATTCACAAATAAACAAATATGGTAGATTTTTTACAATTGTAAAAGTAAATGAGAATCGACTAATGACTTTCAGTATGATTATACTGGATATTTGCATTACTTTTGGCACCTCAATTTATATTATACAACTAAGTATCGGATAACGGATTTAGTTTTTTTTATACAATTCGAAATCATGTTCAGAAGTATATGCTTTACTGAACAATGGGAAAGTTATTGCAATTGGCTACACAAAATCAAAATAAATAAAATTGTTTTGATAATATGTGTTGTTCTAATTGTAGTTCCTTTAGTTACTCATTTGTATCTATCTGAGGTAAGCTATCTTGATTTGGGAAACTCTTGCAAATATCCTACCAAAAGATAAACAACAATAATGACTAGTCATAAGGTTATCATGTGCGTGAGTGCGTGTTTTAAAACCCTTTGGCCCCACACCACATCATTCACTACAATGGCATTATTTCACATGTTAAATATCATTTAATTTTAGGTTGACACCTTGTCACCTGAAACTGACATTTACAGAACTCGTGCAAAACTAGAAGCCCTGGATGATTTTCCAGTATTTCAAGCAAGCGATTTAAAATCTAGAATTGAAGAAATGCTGAGGATAAAAGGATCTGTTGGTATGGAATTAAGAGATATAGAAGCCAAAAGGCAAAAATTACAATTGGAAATAGCATCGTTGAATCAAAAAAACGAAGAGGTTAAAAATGAAATTTTACATCAACAAATGGAATTGGAAAGGTTAAAAATATCCGTTCAGCAGGTAGCTAAGCCCTGATAATGATAAAAATTTAAGTTACTGAGAGTTATTTTAACGAATAAAGTGTAAAATTTTGTTTTTTTTTTAGGCGGAAGTTGCACAGAGAGAAGCTATACAACGAAACACGCCAGAACTTGCTCTACCTCTTACACTTTACTCGAATGAAATACCTAAAACAGTTGATTATAAATTGAAAGAAGGTTTAGAGTTTTGTCAGATGCATAATTGTTGGGATTATTCTCGTTGTTCAATCACTTCCGGATTTCCTGTTTATTTTTATGAGGTTATGATTTCATTCATTCATTTAAAATTATTCTTTGACCTAACCTAAATCATGACAACTTTAGTTTTTTAACCTATTTTTAAATGTAACATTTTAAGGTTTCGAATGCTTAAAGTCCTTACTTCCATCTTGATACCTCAAGCCATTCACCTGTCACCTGTCCCATAGAAATTTTCATTAAAAAGAAAAAAGGCAATAGGTAAAAAATAACATGTCTTGTTTCTAATTAGAAAAAAAATAAAACTCGAGTAATTTATAGCAGTTTTTTGAATTTCGAATGTTAAGAAAAAAATTAAAAATTTTCATTCATTCATTTTTAGGAAATTGATTGGAAAGTTGAAACATTCATATCGACAACAATAAAACAAGTTTTAAGTTATAATCCACACATAGTGAAAAATCCAACAATTGCATGTGCTTATTTGGTTTTATTGGGTGAATCGAAAGAAAATCACACGACTCAAACATTATCGGATTATTTAAAAAGTATTTGTTTTTCATTCACAGAATGGATATTTTTAAAAGATGGTTTGTTGATGAATGAATGAATGATTTAATCGAGTCAACATTTTTTTTCAGGTTTGAAATATTGGGGAGGAGATGGAAGAAATCACATTCTATTACATTTGTCGAGGAGAGATCTTTCAACGACACAAGATAGATTTTCAGGTGTGAATACAGGGAGAGCAATCATTGTACAATCAACGTTTGAAAGATTAAGGTTTAGACAAGGTTTTGATCTAGTCATACCTCCGATATTAGGTCCTCCGGGTGGTGACATGTGGCAAGACTGTTCAAATATGTTACCTGCAAGAAGAAAATATTTAATGTCATTCCAAGTATTTACATTTTAAAAACAAAATTTTAATTTTTTTGTTTTGTTATCATCAAATGAAATATTTATTGGTTGTTGTTTGTTGTTTTCAGGGTCAAACCGAAATCGGTGGAAAATATTTCGAGGAAAACGTAATCGAAAGACTAAAAAAATTTATCAATTCAACAAACGATTTACTTTATTTTCATTTCACGTGTGATCCTCCCATCGTGAGCTTACAATCGTAAGTGCGAATGCGAAAAATTTTTATTTTGCACATAATTTAATCGATTTCGATTTGTAACGTAAATTGAGTGAAAATTTCGTGTAAGCAGAAAACATCCGGATTTACAAGAATGGCTTTTGTGCGGTACGGAAACGACGAGAGGAACGATATTGAAAAATTCAACGTTTGTTTTAATAATGGCTCCGCCGACGGATATCATATCATCCACGATATTACAAGCGAGAATTTACGAAGCTTTAAGATCCGGTTCCGTACCTGTCATTTTAGGAGGAGATCAGGTTAATCGTTTATCATAACACATAATTATCAGGTTATCATAAATAAAAATGTCGTCCGTTTTAACGTTTATAATTTTTTTTTTTTTTTATAAAGGTGAAATTGAGTTTCGACGAAGTCCTAGTATGGAAAAAAATAATTTTAATGATACCCAAATCGAGAATATCCGAATTACATTTTATATTACGAAGCATTCCCGACAGCGAAATACTGTTGATGAGACGTCAGGGTCGAATCGTTTGGGAAACTTATTTATCGAGTTTTCAATGCGTCATCGATACGATCGTTGCTGCCGTTAGAGACAGGCTTGGTATACCACCTTTGGCCGTACACGATGAACCCGCCCCAAGCGTTTTCAACAGCACTTTTATTGTAATGATAATAATAAACAACAGCGAAAACGATTTCGTTAAAATTATTTTTTAATAAAACTTTTCGGTTTTTCAGCCCATAAGAACGGATGCTGTTGCTCCCGAAACGGAACCGGAAGAAAATTTAGGACCCTTAGAACCGCCTTATCCATCTCCCGCCTTTAAAAGAAATTATACGTTTTTTCTAACTCAGGTAAAATTATGACGTCATGAATTGTACGACAGCAAAAAGCGTTAAATTTTTCTTTTGTTTTTTCTCGTAGGGTTACGAAATTTGGAACGTTTGGGCAAATCCTTTTTGGCTTTATCCGCAACTTCCGTTCGATCCCGTTTTACCGTCGGATGCGAAATTTATCGGTTCGCCGACGGGATTCAGACCCATAGGAAAAGGTGCCGGAGGTGCGGGAAAAGAATATTCGGAAAATCTCGGTGGAAATCATCCCAGGGAACAATTTACAATCGTCATGTTGACATACGAACGAGAACAAGTAACGGAAAATTTTCTTTTTTTTTTTTTTTTTTTAAATGACGGCGACGAGCGTTAATTTTTTACACTTTTCCCTGGTTTTTTTTAAGGTTCTCATAAACTCTCTTAGTAGACTCTACGGTTTGCCGTATTTGAATAAAATAATCGTCGTTTGGAATTCTCCCAAACCGCCGTTGGAAGATTTACAATGGCCCGACATTGGAGTTCCAATACACGTAAAATAATTAAAACGAATAAAATTTTTAACGTATTTTGCGCTAATGGATGTAATCGATAAATGATTGTTTGTAAAACAGGTCGTGAAAACGTCTAGAAACAGTTTAAATAATAGATTTTTACCATACGATGCGATAGAAACGGAAGGAGTCCTTTCCGTCGACGACGATGCTCACTTGCGCCACGACGAAATCATTTTCGGTTTTAGAATTTGGCGCGAAAAAAGGGATAGAATCGTTGGATTTCCCGGAAGGTTTCACGCGTGGGACCTCAATCACGATGGATGGTTGTACAATTCGAATTATTCGTGCGAATTATCGATGGTTTTAACGGGTGATTTGTTTGTTTTTTACATTACAAATCGTTTATCAAACACGAAAAAATTATTATTATTATTATTATTATTAATAATTATTATTGTTATGACGACAGGAGCTGCTTTTTTTCACAAATATTACACGTATTTGTATTCATATTGGTTACCACAAGCAATAAGGGATAAAGTCGATCAGTACATGAATTGCGAAGACATTGCAATGAATTTTCTAGTATCTCATTTTACAAGAAAACCACCGATAAAGGTTTCCTTTTTTCCTTTGTTTGTTTTTGTTATTTATTATTATATATAGGAATGAAATTTACTACTTACCCTTTTGTTTGTTTGTTTGTTCGGCTTGGATGTAGGTAACGTCGAGATGGACTTTTCGATGTCCCGGATGTTCCGTTTCTCTATCCGAAGACGATACTCATTTTCAAGAAAGACATAAATGCATTCAATTTTTTTCACAGGTAAATCTTCTGCATAAAAAAATAAATAACACGAAGAAAATTATAAAATTGATAAAAAAAAAAAAAATATTAATTTATTGTCAACAGGTATTCGGATACACTCCATTACTCAACACACAATTTCGTGCGGATTCGATACTTTTCAAAACGAGAATACCACACGATAAACAAAAATGTTTTAAATTTATTTGAAAAAAACTATTTTTTTTTTACTATTTTATTTGTCCTCTCCTCCCCTTTCCCTCCTCCCCCTTCCCTCTCCCCGCCCCCCGAAAAAAAGCGCGCATGTAAATTGTGCGAAAGTCTCAATTATTTATTATTATTATTATTATTATTATTATTATTAAATAAACATAATAAAAAATTTTTTAATTAAATAAAATTTTATTTATTTATTTTTTTATTACTCACCGCAAAAAAAACCGGAAGTGGTGATGGTGTTCTCCTGTAATCCAACTACTAGGAGGCTGGATGGTTAGGGGGAGGGGGTTCCTGGATTGGATTTCCCTCCGTTGATTAGGTGTTCGCTAGGGGTAAATCTTCAGCTTGGATGCTTTGGGAGTCCTCGAGGTAGAGTCCAAAAATTGACCATATCCGAGTTGGGGGTCGTGGGTTCAAATCCCCTGGATTCAATTTCATCTCGTCGAAATAAAAAAAAAAAAAACCTAAAAGAAGATAAGCGACCAAGCATCCTTTCGAGGTATCTCTCTCTGTCTCTCTTTCTCTCTCTGTGTGTCTGTGTGTCTCTCTCTCTCTCTTCCTCTCTTCCTCTCTCTCTCTCTCTCTCTCTCTCTCTCTCTCTCTCTCTCTCTCTCTCTCTCTCTCTCTCTCTCTCTTCCTCTCTCTTGAAACTTGCAGATTCTTCGAAAGAAGCAGGAACGATGATGGTAGCAGCTCAAGATCGTTTCTCGAAGGTAAGAAAAGGGGAAGTACCGGGGGGATCTTCTTCAGGGGGGATTCCCGCTATATTTCTCCTGGATTAAAAATATTATAAGTAATAATAAATTTTTTTTTTTTTTTTTTATTTTTAAATATTTTTATATTTAATAAAAAAAATAATAATAATAATAATAACAAAAGGGTAACGCGATAATAATAATAATAATAATAATAATAAACGATACACATCACGTGATAAATAAAATAAGAGTTTTTAATACAACAACATGAAAAGTAAAAAAAAAAAAAAAAAAGAAAAAAAACCGGAAAATTTAATAAATACAATAAAAAAATTTTTCTTTTTTTTGTCTAACAATAATAATAATAATAATAAATTTATTTATTAATTAATTTATTTAAATATATATTAAATAATAAAAAGCACCCGTTCAATATTAATTAATTAATTAATTTTTTTTGTTCAATCGTCAGCAAAGTAAAAATATATTTATTATTATTAAATAATTAAATTTTTTTTTTTTTTGTTTTTTTTTTTTTTTCGAAATCATTTTATTATTATTATTATTATTAATACTCCATTAATTTAATAAATTATTAAATAATAATAAAGAATCGTTATTAACTTATTATTATTATTATTATTTTTTCTAATATTTTATAATTAAATAATTAAAGCATGTTTACCAATTAAGTCTATTTTTTTTTTTTTTTTTTTTTTTTGCTTTTTGTTTTTTTTGTTTTTAGCTTTCGAATTATCATTATTATTATTATTTATTTATCAATTATTATTATTATTTATATTATTATTATTATTATTAAATTTTTCAATTGCTTTATTTATTTATTTATTTTTATAAACTTTTATTTTTTGTTATTTTTCACCTGGAAAATAAACAAAAAAAAAAAAAAAAGAAAGAAAGGAAAAAAAAAGAAAAGAAAGAATTACGATAATAATAATGATGATGATGATAATAATAATTAGTCATGTGGAAAAATTAATAAAACTTACCTGTGTGCCTTTTCTCTCTTTCTCTCTCTCTTTCTATCTCTCTCTCTCTCAGGAAGTGTGGATGTCCGTTTACGTCTTTGTACGAATCGATACATTATTATTATCATCATCATTTATTATTTATTTATTTATTTATTATCATTATTATTATTATTACTCTCTTGCTGTTGGTAAAATTAATCAATGTGGATACGATTAAATCCCGAATCCTCCAAATCGTTAATATCTCACTGAAATGAAAAAAAAAATAAAAAAAATAAAAAAAATAAAAAATAAACGATAATGATGATGATGATGATGACGTATACGCGACATTATTATTATTATTATTATTTGCGTTATCGATCGGTATTAAAAATATAAATAAATAAAATGTCTACAATAAATAAATAAATAAAATAATACATACCATTGTTAATTCGCAAGAGAAAAATGTGTCAATCAATTATCAATCAATCAATACAATTAAATCATGATCATTAATGATCATTTTATTAAGTTAATTAATTATTATTATTATTATTATTAGTATTATTATTAATAAATTTTCACTCTAAATCACTAATGACCATCCACTACAAGGTTTTTTTTTTTTTTAAGTAAAAAAAAAATCCAAAACTCAGAGACTTCAGGCATGACTTTAAACACTTTTTTTTTTTTTTTTGAACGCTTACGCACGTACGCACGCACGTGCGTAAAAATACGTACGTTTACGCAACACGTGTGCGTGCGCGCGTGTGTTTGTTTGTGTCTTTGTGTGTGCGTAAGTATTTATTATATATCCTTGTGTGTGTTTGTGTGTGCGTGAGTATAATAAACGCATTCATTTTTTTTTTTTTTTTTTTTTTTTTTTTGGTCTTGCTAGTAGTAAACGCAAAAAAATTTTAGTCGTGTCAGTAGTAGTAGTAGTAGTAGTGATAGTGACAGTGGTAGTAGCAGTCGTTTGTTTTCTTTTTGACGTCATTATTATGTACGAATAATAATAATATTGTTTTTTTTTTTTTATATATGCGGCGCGAACTATTATAATTTAAGGGAATCTAAACTAGCAAGAGAACTACGGCGTGATAAACCGAGTGAGGGAGGTCCACTAACCAATGATGATGTTCCAAATAATTTATACCATCCTATAACAATATTCGATAGATCCAATTCATCTAAAATAATCTGTGCGACCCCCATGAAGACTTTTTTCCCTTCGATTCTACCATAGTCGCCCCAAACGGTAACCTGAAAACAAACAAAATGAACAACAACAACAACCAAAACGACAACAAGTTAATATTATTATTATTATTATTAATAATTATCTTGCCTGTAACACGCAACCCGATGGATTTTCACGAAATGATAACGGTTGTTGATACCAGGGTGATAAAGTTCTTCTTGCCGTTGCCGTTTTAGCTTTTGCAACGCATTTTTTCCCATTCACGAGATAAACTTTTACGTATGGCGCTAAAATCATAATAATAATAATAATAATAATCAATAATCGATTTCTATGAGTACCCGAATAATAATAATAATAATAATAATAATTTGTTATTAACCGGGATAAATTTTAGAACCGGGACGCGCTTGTAATCCTCTCGCTCTCACCACTTCCACTTCCAAGTGTCCCTTTTTATAACACAAACTCAATTGTATGTCACCCAAAGATGGGGCACCGAGTACTTGACGTCCGACTAATTGACCGGGACCCAAACCGTCGATGAAATCCGATAATTGTCCACCTTCTGAACTTTTCAAAGATGGAGCCCAACTGCTTTTAAAAATTAAAATTAATATTAATCCAATAGAATTTTACTTAAATTCAAAAATTAAAAATGAGAAAAAAAACCAGAAACAACAGAGGCTTAAAGAGAATTTTTTTTTTTTTTTTTTTTTTTTTTTTTAGTTTGTGCAGAGATATATATAAAAAAAACAATACACGGTGGATGAAAGAAAAGGTTAGAATTAAAAAAAAAAACATTTCCTTAATACGACACTGATTTTTTAAATTCTAACCCCACTTTACCTGTCCTCCTTCTCCTTCTCCTAGAGTAATCTGATGCATTTCATTAGTGAAAATAACAAACACATACACACACACACACATAATAATAATAATTTTAATTTAAAAAAACACATTTATATTATTATTATTATTATTAAGCCATGCAAAGCAATCTAATGATCTAATGATCACACACGCACGCACACGCACACGCACACAAGTAAAAGTATGAGAAAATAACATTTATATATATATATAAAGTAGGAAAAAAATAAAAATGTCTGCATGATTTTTTTTTTTTTTTTTTAGAAAAACTTACATAGAAGATGAATAGAAATCTTGGTGGTGGCTGGTGGCAGGTGGCACAACCTCCACCGACCGATGAACTCTACGACTATTCGAACTACTCCGACTCTTCCTACGGGATCTTCCATCTGTTTTAAGTAATAAAACATTTTTTTTTTTTTTTTTTTTTTTGCTTTCTTTCATTCTACCACAATGATTTTGTCATATTAATTTAATATAAAAAAAAAAAACGAGTGATTATTATTATTATTATTATTATTATTATTATTAGATTTTTCCCGTCGGATTGCAGACATCTTGAATATCAAAAAGTTAATAAGCATTATTTTATTAACTAATTTCTAAAAAAAAAAAAAAAAAAAAAAAAAAAAATTTTTAATTTTTTTCTTTTCTTACTATGATTCACATGCGTGACTAATGAGCAATAATCGTGCAGTGTTTCTGATAATCAAGATGTCGGCCATATTATATTAGATAAGGATGGATAATCGATAACCCCTCATCAAACACAAATTGAACAAGGATAATAAATAACAAAAAATAAATGCTGCGACAAAGTGAATGTAACAAAAGTGCGGAGTCGCCATTTTTTTTTACACGTTTTCTATCCTTTTCTATCCTTTTCTTTTCTTCAACTCACCGTTAAAAAAAAAAAAAAAAAAAATTTTCTTTCTGCACGGTTTTAAAAAAGGCTCTTTTCGTCTCTGTGTCCTGGCTTTGATAATTTCGTTTTATTTAAAAAAAAAAAAAAAAAATGATGACAACAAGTTCAAAAAACATCGAACCTGTCACCGTCTTGTGAGCCTTCGCCATCACTAGATAAAGATGAACCTTGTTTAGCTAATCTTCTAACATCCTCTGGAAGAACTTCTTCGCTTCTATGCACGGTAAAAGATGTTTTCCCGCATCTTCCAAACCCTAATCTTCTCTTACGACCTAAATAGTTATTATTTTATAATTTTTTTTTTTTTTCTTCTTTTTTTTCTGTTCCGGTTTTTCCAACCCTAATTCACACTTCAAATGTGTGAAACTATCTATCTATTGGGATAATTTTGGGAACAACCGTTTTTTTTTTTGTTTGTTACGCGTTAACAATAATAATAATAAGAAAAAAATAAATGATTCGCCGTATCCCTATCTCTCTCTAACCTTTGTTAAAAAAAAAAAAGAAGCGAAATAAACGAAAATTACCGGTTGCGGAAAGTTGGGAGGTAGAATTGCTTTTTTTACCCATGCCTGAAAATTGTGATGATGATGATGATATTTTTGTTCCTCTTTCGTTTCCTTGTTTTCTATGTTCTCGCCTTTCCATGTCGTGAAGGGGACCCACGGCGGTATCACTGAGGCTTCCATCTAAACGGAAAAAAAAAAAAACGTTATAGTTGATGGTTTCTTTTTTTTTTTTTTTTTGAAATTAGTCGTTTCCACAAATTAACCTCTTTTTTCTTCTGGTGGAACATCAGCATTGGAAAGACTTCTCACAAATTGTCCTCTTCTCGATCCTCCGTGATTATTTCTTTCCAACGATCTTTCCTGCCTCTGTTGAGATCTATCTCTTCGATCGGATATCGATGATCTTCCACCACCATTTTCGTTTCTCGCATCGCGAGTTGAATTTGGAAAATCGCTGTAATGAAAAAAATAATAATAATTATTAACGAAATAAGAAAACGACGAATTAGAATTTCCCCCCCCCCCCAATAACAGTTAATTAAAAATAACCTAAGTCTTTGAGGACGTTCAGACTGCGTTGAGAAAGCACTACTTGTGACGGAAACAACACTTTCCATATCGCTATCCCCAAAACCTTTGTCCGGTGACAGCCAGTCTCTCATTCTCGTTTTCATATCCGATGTGGGAAGATCGCTATCGCTGAGACCTCCATAATGACGATCCCAAACTGTAAATACAAAAACTCACCAATAACGTTTCCGACGTTGCCATATTGTCATTATTATTATTATTATTATTATTATTACTACTAACCTCCGCTACTTTTTTTCCTTTGCATCATGGCCATTTTTTGTCTAATGTATTGAGCACGTTCTTCTAAGTCTTGACTGGACGTCTCTCTAAATGTTCGTCTGTATTGAAAGGAAGGAATCTGAGGAAGATGTCTTTTTTTTGGAGACCCTGTTGGCGTGACAGTGGCTGATCTATAAAAAATACAAATAAATAAATCATGGATTGTCCAGGCAAACGAATTCCTTTTTTCTTTGTTCAAGGTCCTACCTGGACGCGAATCTTGGCACATAAGAGTGGGAAGGATAAACGCTTCTTTCGGAAGGTGATAGACTACCTATTCTTTCGGGACTTTTAGATCTGCTTCTTGAATGTAATGAAGGCGAATCGGTGGGAGCAGCCGAATGAGATCTTTGTGAAACAATGATTTGATCACCCTAACCGACAAAAAAAAAAAAATTTAATTTTTTGTACGCGTGAAACAATTTCGTTAATAATAATAATAATAATAAACGGTTAATGAAAAACCTTTCGATGAGTTTGATGAGTTCCTTGTTTTTCTCTACTCATCATAACTGCCGTCCGTTTTCTACCCTGGGGAGACATATCTCTTCGTGATCTTCTTTCGCTCATTTCGATTTCGGGTGGAGGACTTTAAGAAAAAAAAAAAAAAAAAAATTAATTTAAAAGATGGATGTAGTTCATTAATGAGATAGTTTTTAAAATACCTCGTGGAACTTCCTAAACTACTTATGCTAGCACCATCGGCAACTCTTCTATCCCTCGTTAAATCCTCTAAATCGCTCGCATCCGAATCAGATAGTCTGGACGTTGTGCTCGGAGGAGAAAGATGATCCGTAGGAGTCAAATCCAAGTCCATTTCTTTTTCTCCTCGTCTCTATAATAATAATAAATTGTAATAAATATGTCAAATTCATTATTCCATCGTCAAATTATTATTATTATGTTACCCTATAAGGAGGAAGCAATTCTTCGTGAGCGTTCAAATGATACCACGTCGGTTCCTCGTCTAGAGGAGCCATATTAACTTCTAATAAAACTTCACCGAGAAAATCATTCGCTCCGAATCTCACGTAATCCCAAACGGTGATTTCTAATATTTTTAATTTTAAATCGTTTCGTCTAATTCCACAATACACAAATGTCTGATTCCACCTGGGATCATTTGTATTAGCTATTGTCTTGGTTCGTCTTTTAGATTTTTCACTTTTATCCGGCAGTAAAAATAGTTTCGCGTAGGGATTCCTCGGTTCGCCGTTACTTCTGGGTGTTAATTCAGCGGCACACACGAGAGTAACTGCGAGTTGTAAAGCGACCGCGTCAAACCAAAGTTTCACCTTTAAAAAACCATTATTTACGTTATTATGAAAGAAAAATAATAATAATAATTTTAAAGAGGTAGTAATATCTACATACCTGCATCCTGCCACCGACATTGGCATTTGTTGCTACGGTTTGTTTAATCCTAGAAGGCCTCAAAGAATGCATGTCAGGACTGCCTGGTGAAGTTACACGAACGCTTGGTTTATCTCTCATTCTCGTTTCGTAGACGTCTGTAATGAAAGGAATCCATTGTAATAAACCTTCACTTTAGAAACACAAATATTATTATTATTATTATTATTATTACGTAAAATTTTTCAACCTTTATTTTGCGTCAGACTAGGTGAAATATTCAAAGAACGTCTTGAAAACGTATGAAGTTGTCCCTGAGTCCACGGCAAGGTACCTCCCTGCCTTTTTGGTCCTATTGGTCGCGAAACCAACAATTCCACTTGGGGATCTTGTCTACTTTCGGCGATTATATCAGACACTTCTTGGCTCGTCGCTCCCCGAAATAATCGTCCGTTCCATTCGATCACTTCATCTCCTACGAGAAAAATAAAAAATTTTTTAACATTTTTTTTTTTTTTTTTAAAATCATTTTTTTTAATTAAAATTTAATCAACTAACCGGGACGAAGTTGTCCTTCGACATCGGCTATACTTCCTTTTTTGACTTTTTCCACCAACGCACCACGGATTCCGCTATCCAAAAGTCTATTCCCTTCGACTTTGAGCCCTAATATCGGCGTCGTACCCGACATCGGTTCCCTTGATCTGTTTAAAATCATGTGACCGATGAGATGAGTACCATCTTCGCTTATTTCCCATGAAAGCGGATGCTAAAAAAAAAAAAAAAAAAAAAAAAAAGCAAAATTTGTGTGCTTCAGCTCACGTGTACACGTATAATAAACACGCACTCGCACACGCACACTCACGCACACACACGCATGCCTTAATTTAATTTAACTAAACGATTTTCTTTTTTCAAAAAAAAAAAAAAAACAAGCAAAAAACTATTTTAAAAAGCGGAAATCAATTCTAAATGAAGAACAAAACAAATTTTTTTTAAATTAAACTTTTCTTTTGAAAAAAAAAAAAAAAAAATTACATATCTCTTTCCGGTAATTAATTATACATAATATACAATTAATATTATTCAGCAAATAATTCCTTTGTTAATAATAATAATAATAATAAAAAACTGAATACATACGAAAACACCGAATATATATAAAAAAAACTAACATTTATTACAGAAATTATTATCATTAATATTATTTAATAAAAAATCCGAAATGATTATTCGAAAAAAATTTATTAAGATTGTGATTATCGGGGCATTAGAAAAAAAAAAAAAAAAAAAAAAAAACTATCGTTACTACGTTTTATTTTTACGTATAACTAACTAATAAATAAAATTTACTAATTTTTAAATAAATAAATAAATAAATAAAATATTGCACGAGATAATTTTTTATGTTAATAATTATTATTATTATAACTATATATTTTTTTTTAATAACATAATTTTTGTACACACACATAACTTTTTCTGTGTTATTACAATCATTTTTTTTTTTTATTTATTTTTTTTTAACTATTAAAATTAAGTATTTTTTGCGCACGCGCACACACATACTGACGGGGAATTTTCATTTTTCCTGGCAAAAAAAAAAAAAAAGAAGAAAAATTCCAAAAAAAAAAAAAAAAAAAAAATCTACTTTTAAAAACAAACAGCAAACAACAATCATTCTATCTATTTAACGATTAGTAGCAAACAAAAAGCTAAAATTTTTTAATACAATTATAAACAAATAAAAAAGCAGCAGACGACGACGTTTTAATGACGTCATTTTTTTCAATATTATTATTATTATTATTATTATTATAAAAATTCATTTATGTATTTATCTATGTATGTATCTATGTACATAAAATATGTAAAAACATACATACATAAGCATACGATTGGAATCATTCGAACCTGACTCTCATATATATTCTACTAAATGAAACATTTATTATTATTATTATTATTATTATTATTTAAAATTATCTACTGCTACTAATTTATTTACTACACAAACATTTTTCAATAAAAGCTGCTCTTTTTTTTTTTCTCTCTCTCTTTTTTTTCATTTATTTATTTATTTACTTTGCTCTACGATATTTTTTTTTTATGTACCTTAAAATCTCTATTAGAATCTTCGCTCGATGTAAAATTGCTCGAAGTTTCTATTCCAGAATCTTTCGTTCCCGAATCCTGTGATCCTTGTCTGAGCGAATCCCACCTTTCGACGTTATCCAACGTCATCCAACCTGAATCGAAACTTTCGCTTTCATCTCCTCCACCATCGAATCGAACCGTTTTTTTCCTTCTCAGGGTGAATCGAGTTCTCTTATCGGCTTCATCCCATATTTTACTACCGGATCTTATTATGGCATTTTTAATATCGGTGTAATAACTCGTCCTGTAATTGTCCAGGGATTTAGGAAATTGTATATCTTTTTTCATTCCTCCTTTACCCGCCATCTGGTATCGGGTTCTTATTGTTTTATACCACGATTGTTTCAATGCGTTTCTATCTGTTAAATTACACTCGGTTCCATCGTCCAATCCCAATTCGGGAGAGTAATCCGGGGAGAATGAATGTCTTCTCCTTCTTTCATTCGACAATAAATTCACGGGATCATCGTATGAAGAATATATATTTTCGATGGAATGACGATTGAATCCGCGATCGGAAATTGTTTTCATCGAATTTTGATGGTGTTGTGGGTGGTGATGACGGGGGTGGTGACGGTGTTGGATGTGGTTGTGGTGATGGTGGTACGTAACGGCATCGGATGTTGATTCTTCGTAATTTGAATAACTACCATTCGTCTCTATATTATTTAATCGATCGTGATTGTTTCTTCTGTGTTGTTTTGAACGGATGATTGAGCCATTTTTGGAATCTTCTCATCATGTACAAAAAGTATTTCAACTCCGAATTAATTAAATAATTCACAATTTAAATAAAAAGTAAAAAAAAAAAAATTTTTTTTAAAAATGGATCCCAGTCAAAAATTAAATTTTTTTTTACCTCGTATAAAACGTTTTTCCATATACACACAATTTTAACAATTTGTACCACATAAATTTTTAACAACAAATATTTAAAAAAAATATTTTAAAAAATCGACATTTTGTATGTATTCAGTATTATTATTATCTTATCCGAGGGGGTGGGGAAGGGGGGGGGCGAATTGATTTCCGTTTTTTTTGAAATTAATCAATACTTTAAGTGAGGGATCAGGTTCAAATTTTTTTTTCCCATATCGGATAATTCGTTTGCATATAAACTTGTTTCGATTGATCGATCGATAAATCGAACGATAGATCGATTGATGTATTCAATTTGAACCTTCCCTATTTTTTTTTTTTTGATAAATATATATTATATATTTGAAAATCATCTCACCGCAAGAAATTTTTTTATCTTCTCATCTTTGAGTATTGCTTGCCTACTGTAAACATTATCCCCTCTTCTATCAATGAATATATTTCCTAAAAAAATTTTTCGTTTTTCTTTTTAAATTTTATATAATATTAATAATAATAATAATAATAATAATAATAATAATAATAATAATAATAATAATAATAATGTAATAACCGTTATTTATTTAATTATATTATATATTATTATGGATGGCATTTCCTAACCAACGCGAAATAAAAAAAAAACAAAACCCGAACCGCCATTTTTTTTACGTATGCAACGACCACAACAACAACAACAACAACAAACAACTTTCCCCACTTTTTTTTTATAAGTATAAAATATTATTATTATTATTAATTAATTAATGAATAAAATCAATTAATCGATGATAACATTCATTAATAATTAATAAATTACGAATAATATATAAGTAAAATAAATTAAATATTTAAAAAAAAAAGGAGGAGGGGGCGGGGAAACAACAACGGCAAGTTGATAATGATTATTATTATCATCATCATTATCATTATTATTATTTTTACAGCATTGCCTACGTCATTCTGCGTGCGTTTTGCACTTTTTACTTGAATTCCCTTTTTTTTCAAAATTTCTTTCCCTTTTCTCCTTTTCTACTTCCCTTCATCCCCCCCTCTCTCTCTCTCTTTATATATATATGTTATTGATTCTGTAACGGAAATTTTTTTTTTTTTTGTTAGAGATTCGATACTAGCAAAAGAGAGATAGAAATGACCGCGAAAAAAAAAAAAAAAATTACAACAATGCAGATGATGCGACATAAAAAAAAAAAATGATAGCGGAGTAGGGAAGAAGAAGAAGGATGAGGGGGAAAGTGAAAGAGTAGAATAATCATTCGAGGGAAAAAGGAGAGGGAGGTGAGGGGGGGAGGAAAGAGTGGCGGTGGAGGCGGCGGCGCGGGAAGCGGCGGCGGTTAAACGAGAAAGTAGGGAATCAAGAAAATCAATGAAACCCAGGTTAGTGACGTCAGTTTTTAGGAGTGGGGGGAATAGTCACGAGACCGAGAAAGTTATGTGAATCTCTTTCTCTCTCTCTCTCTCTTTTTCGCTTCTTCTTTTTCCCCACTCGCATTTTCCCCTCCCCTCCCATCCCTTTCCCCCCACACACACTCTCTCTCTCTCTCTTTCTCTCTTTTCCCTTATCGTTCATATCTACCTTTCCTTACTCTCTGAATTACAATGGGAATCAATGAAATTCATTTTATCGTCCTGGTAATTGAAATCAAAAAATTTTCTTTGTTGTTTGCCATTGGAAACTTTTTTTTTTTTTTAAATCCTTTGACTAATTAAAAGGTGGTAACATGTGTCAAAGGTTATTTGTTATGATAACTCATAGAGAAAATAATCAATACCAATAATTATTTCTGGTTTTTCCATTGTTTATATAAAAGAAAATGTTTTTTCCCATCAAAAAAAAATAATAATAATTTAACATGTGTACGAATACTAAACGCATGATTTTTTTTTTTTTATAAATATCTCACGAAAACTATTCATAAGCAAAAAATATCATTAAAAACAAACGAATACCCCAACAAACAAACAAACGAACAAACAAACATGAACCTTTCTTTGAAGAAATAAAAAAAAAAAAAAAAAAAATGAACACAAAGAGTTTTTCTTATCGTCAAATCTTATGCGGCATTTCTTATCATTGTTGCCTTTTAAGGCTCAGTTTTCAACAAATGTTACGCAATTTTGTAAAAATAAAACCTTTATATGAAACCTAACAAACCTTTTTTCATTTCTTCATTTTTCTATTCTATTCGGGAAATCTATTTCGAATCAATATTATTATTATAATAATTCTCGAATATTAAAACGAAGACAGACACTCTCAGCAACAACCATAATTAAAAACTGTTAATAACGCATACATTTTTTTCGAAATCACTCGTACCAACTTAACTTAAATATTTATTAAATAATTCGAATTGAAAATTTTAAATAATAAAATTTGGTTAGGAAATGCTTGAGATCCAATCAATGGCTATGAAAAAATTATTTAAAGTGAAGCTTTTTCCCTTAAAGTGAATTCACTTTGATATTTACAAAGATTTTAAAAGCTTCCATTGACATATTCAAATGTTGGTAAAAAGTGTCAAAAATTTATATGAATAATAATAATAATCGATTTCACACAAGAAAATACATCAAATAATACGAACTAATCGAAATTTCTAATCTACTGTTCTATGTAAATAAATTAATTCTTATACATATACATATATGTATATATACTAAGAATCGTAAGTTTGACATTTATTTTTTTTTTATTTTCCCTGTACGATTCTATTAATGAATATTCTATGAAAACCACTAAAAAAAAATAAATAATAATAATAATGAAAAGGAAAATAATTCAAAAACGAACTCACCCTTATCAATTTTACTATTATCCATATCTTCTCCGCTCGTGCATTCGGGAGATCTGAGATCATCATCAGAAGAACTAAAACTTCTTTGGATTTGTGTATGATGTCGCCCGGAACTTCCGTGTTGTTTTTTTACACTTCCGGTTCTTTTGTGTTTTTTATTATTCGTACTACCACTGCTAACACTTTGATTTCTTTGACCATCCATATTTGTTCTAAATTCACTTCCTCTCACTAATAATTCCGGATAAATATTTCGCTTCTCGTATTCGCCACTCATTTGTTCGGTTCTATATCCGACATCTTGACTCGTTTGGTCGTAATAGGGAGCCGACCTCATCAAATCCTCCAATTCCGCTCTGTAAAACCTCGGATCTTCTTCCTGGTAGCGACCGTATCTTTGATATTGTTGCTGATCGGCAGACGTTCTCGTACTTTGTTCCTGTTGAGAATACTGTCTTCGTAATTGGCTGTTGGATCGTTGAAGGGGAAGATTTTCTTTTTCTGCCGCGCTGTGAGCTCTCTCCAATTTGGGCCTTTTGTCTATGTTTAACGATTGCTGCAAGTTTTCGTTCATCATTGGGAATTGCTGCTGATTTAAATCAGCTTGAATTTTCGACATAACGCTGTCGTGAGTTCCTCCCAATCCTTTATTTATCCATTGTCCCGTTTTACTAAGGAGTTCTTGTTTTTTACGACAAACTATACAAACCCAAATCACCTGGAAAAAACATATTTATTGTCAACAAAAATAAATAAATAAAACTTTTCTTATTTAATAAATATATATATTTAACGAACCTTATTTGATCTAAGAGTGACCTTTCCACCGCATCTGGCACAACACCTGATGCTACAATAATTACAAATATGGCCGACTCCATCGGCAAATTTTGTTTTGAGACAAATATGACAAGTGGCATCAAGTTCGATTCCAGCTTTTTTCTGTTGCTCCGAACGTTGTCGAATCGTTTCTTCTAAAACTTGAACTTCATCCTGTTTTCTCCTGGAAATAATAAATAAATAAAATCAATAAGGTGTCATGATTATTTATAAACTCAAAACTAAAAAAAAAAAAAAGTTGATCAAAGGATGTGTTTTTTTTTTGTTTTCAAGCCTAATTAATCCTAATGCCTAACTACTATTTATAAATTTATTATCATTATTATATTTTCTTTCTTTCTTTCAGTTTCTTTTAACAGTAACGCAAATAGATTGAAACTAATTTTGTAAACTATTTTTTATGTGAATATTCAAATGAAAAAAAAAAAAAAAAAAAAAAATTCATTTACCTCATGATTTCATTTTCTCTTTCTTCTTCTTGTTTTTGCCTCATCATTACTTTTTCAATAATTTGCCTCTCCTCTTCAGTGAGGTGCGATAGGTCGGGCCTGTCGGTCATTTTAACCTTCCCCTATTAACCCGACCATGACAAGTTTAACCTTTTTCATAATAAAATGTTGTTGCTCTTGTTTTTCTTGTTGTTCTTGCTGTTTCTGTTGCTGTTGTTGTTGTCGAGCATTTTATCTCCGTCTGTTTAATATAATTTCATCATTGGTTTGATACCATTAAATAATTTAAAATTGTCACTAATGTTCACCATGATGACACTTATTATTATAATATCATTCACCACCACCATTTTTTTCCTTTTCTTTTCTTTTTTCTTTTTGTTTTTTCAACAAACACTATTTATGACAATGAATTTTTTTTTTTTCTGAAAATATAAATAAATTTTTTTTTTTAATGGAATGGATTATAAATGATTTAAAACAATGTGAACATAACATTTAGTCAATATTAATAAACATATTATTATTGCATCATACACACAATATTGCCATTTATGAATTGTGAGGGGGGCAAGGAGCAAGGGGAGGAGGAGGAGAAGTGGGAAAAAGAACAAATAATATGCCATGATATTAATATATACCGTATTAAGTTATTTAAAAAAAAAACTCACAATTATATTCATATTTTTCATACTGGCAAAAATATTTTGATAACACACACATAAGATAACGTTTTTTTTTTTTGACTTTAAACCATGTGTATAAAAAATTCGCGATTCCTCATTTTAATATTAAATAAATTAGCCAAAAAAAATTTTTTTTAATCCAGAAAAAATTACACAAAATTACCGTTTTACATGTACATGTAAACTAATGGGGAAAAAAAAAAAATCAAATTTTAACGATTTTTTTTACCCAACTCACAAATTAAACTAAATATATATATGATCGAATGAATAAATTAATAATAATAATACGTTGTAAAAATTATATATACATATAAAAAAAAAAAAAGAAAGAGACAAAAAACATTTTCACGAAACAATTATGGGTGGTTAACGTCCGCCATTTTGAATCTCGCAAAAACTCGCATTAATAAGTTTAAATTTATAAAATATCTATAAAAAAAAAAATTATCTTTTTTTTTTCTTTTTCATATTATTTTAGAGTTGTTTTAATTTTTATTTTAATTATTTAAAATAATTTAATATTTTATCTTATTTAAAGTCCTAATAGTAATAATAATAATAGAAAACGAAAAAAAAAAATTAACATGTAAAAAAAAAAAACGAACCTTGTTTTTTTTCCTATTTTTCGTTGACTCATCGTATATCAAATCGAATTTTTCCTTTTTTTTTTTTTTCTATATTTTTCGATTCGAAAAGAAAAAAACTATTTTACACACACGAATATTTTATAAATAACAATATATAATTAATATATCACCCAACTGAAAAAAAAAAAAATTCACAAAACCATTTTTTTTAATTTTATTTTTTAGATTTTTCACTGAGAGAGAGAGACGCACAAATACACAAAAAAAAATAAAATAAAATAAAATAAAACAAAGTAAAACAACTTAATTTGGTCTAACAATATTTGGCGTAGAATTTTTTTTTTTTCTTTCCTTTTTTCCTTCCCTTCCTTCCTTCCTTCCTTCTTTTCCGCGGAATGGCGATTCACAAAACACAAGAAAAAGAGATGGGAATGTTGGAGAGTGAGAGAGGAAGGGAAAAGAGATATGAGAAAGAGAGAGATAAAAAATAAGAGAGCGCGGTAGAGAATTTAACGAAAGTAACCGAAAGAATTTTTTTCACCGCCTTCTTTTATTATTATCGTTTTTTTTTTTTTTTTTTTTGAAATAAAACACTGATTTTTCATATATCAACTTAATAACGTAACAATGAATACCAATTATTATTTTTATTATTATTTAACTTCTAACTTTTTTTTTTTTTTTGTCAAAAACATACCTCTTTTCGTTTTAATTACATTACAAACTAAATCTTTTTATTATAAACGCACCGTGATATTATATTAAAAACACAAAATAATTTTTTTTTTTTTTTTTTTTTTTAAATATTATTTTTCTGAATAAATAAGTAATAAGTCGGGGATAAAATTTGACCAATAGAAAGTTAGTTTAAAAATGACGTCACGCTAGTCTAGATGTATTGATTTTTTACTTTCTTGCACTAAAAAAAACCTCCCACCCTCCTACTCCTACTCTTCCTCCCTCCTCTTTCCCCTCCGCACTCATTCTTCTTCTATGATTTTACCCCGAAACGTTGTAATTAAATTCACATAAAATGAACAACTTCGATTTATTCTTACTTACTTACTATATATTAAATGAACCGTCATTAATTAATATATATATATATATATATTGAAAATTATTACTGTAATTTATTTTTTTTGTTAATAACATTTGGTCACTAGTAATAAAACACATTATTTAAATATTATTATTATTATTATACTATTTTGTATGTGTTAAA
Source organism: Pediculus humanus corporis (assembly GCF_000006295.1). Classification (NCBI taxonomy): domain Eukaryota; kingdom Metazoa; phylum Arthropoda; class Insecta; order Psocodea; family Pediculidae; genus Pediculus; species Pediculus humanus. Next base: position 284,714 of record NW_002987828.1, read on the forward strand.
AAATAACCTTTAAAATATATTTTTTACATATATATCAAATAGCATTTATCATTTTACATATATATATATATCAATAATCGTTTTAATTTGAAAAAAAAATAATGATAATAATTATAAGAGTAAATAAATAAATAAATATTATAATTAAATAATTTATATGATAAACGTGTAAGAGAGAGAGAGAGAGAGAGAGAGAGAGAGAATTACGAACGAATTAAAATATTAATGCATTTTTCAAAACGTTTCTTTTGTTTGTATAATAAAATCCTCATGAATTTTTTAATTTATAAATAAATAAATAAACATTAACTTCACGCTTGTCTTTTTTTTCTAATTATCGTAAAATAATAATAATAATAAATTCGAATGAAATTTTTTTCTTGATTTCAAATTATTTTCAAAAAAAAAAAAAAAAAAAGAAAATTTCATCATTAATATAATCAATTAAAATAACGGTTTTCGAATATGTTTTTTTTTAGAAGGCGGTGAGTGAGCGTCACGCAAAAGGCGGTATTCTAACTATTCTTTCATTTATGTCTATTTGAAAACTTATCAAAAAAAAAAAAAAAACGATTTGATTGAAATGAACTTGATGATACTTATTTGCGAAATTATGCAATAATAATAATAATAATAATAATAATTTTAACCGTTACTTTTAAAATAAAAAATCGAATGCCCTATTAAATAAAAAAAAAATAGTAAAATAAAGTGAATTTAAATTAACGAACAAAATATGCGGGGGCTGATTTTACCCCCTGAAACTTACATAGGCGTGGGCTTAAATTTGGAACGAAAAATTTTTAATTTAAAATAAAAAAAAAAAAGTTCAATGAGTTAATCTCTTCGTTTGGTCCTTTCAATACAATAATAATTTTCAATAATAATAATAATTTTTTTTTACTTAAACATTTGGTAAACTCTCCTCTCAATTAATACTGTATTTTTTGTATAACTCGATCCTATATATGGATTTATGTACATAATTGTTAGAACGCTTTAATAATAATAATATTAAATACCGTTAATGATTCAATCACATAAAAAAAAAAACGTGATAGAAATTAAAGCAAGCGCGAAAATAATATTTGTTTTTTCGTTAATACGAATTATTTATGCAAAAAATTAAATTAAATTAAATATTAAAACAATTTGAAAGTTTTACTAAATACCCACATTTTATATTAAAAAAAAAAAAAAATATAACGTTCACTTGTTATTAAAACTGCGACCGCTCAGTTAAAACTAAATTTGTTAAACTCTATCCTTCTTCACATTCCCTACTTTTGTTTGAATGACGTAAATTTCAATGTTGCCAAATTAAATTAAAGTCATAGAGTAAAAAAAAAAGAAAAAACTTATATATTTATATAATACGACAAACATGGTGGGTGTATTTAATACCCATTTTATATTTTTTATTTTAATATTATTGTGCTTTTATTAAAAAAATCAAATGATTTGACTAGCCCAACGGTATTTAAAACATAAAAAATAATCATTAACGCCTACATATTAATAAAATTGTTAAAAAAAAGTAAATTTGAAAAGGTTAAAACATTGGTTATATCAGGAAATGCTTTTGTTTAATATTAACAAAAATACATAAAATTATTTTTTTTAATTCTTTATTTCAACATAGGTTGTATCTTTCCTAAATGTTTTGTAGTCTTAAAATCTAAATGAAAATAACCACTGGGTGGTGGTGTTGTTTTATTAACTTACATTCACTAATGAATGCATTGTAGAGGTTCCTCCATTTTTTTTGTCTACCTCCAATAACTACTATCTTCCACTTTTCTTTCTCATTATTATTATTATTATATTTATATATATATAATTTTTTTTTATATATTATTATTATTATTAATTTCTTTCAATTAACTTCCTACTTTAACGATACACGGTAAATTTTTATATTTTTTTTTTTTTTTTTAAACATGAGTTTTTTCAACTGTCTTTATAAACACATAAATTATTAATAATAATGATAATAAAACAAGAAATTAAAAAAAAACTTTTCTTTACCCCATCATAACATTTATAAATAATAATAAATAATGTGAATCATCTTTTGTTTAAAATAAATAAATAAATAAAACAAAAACCACATAAAAATTAATAATAATAATAATAATAATAATAATTTTTGTTACAAAATATAATTCACAATATTGAAACCTAATTAATGCGACGACAACAACAGTGAAATTTTGTTTCTAATGTGAATTACTATTATTATTATTATTATTTTTATTTATTTATTTTTTACTTAATTATTATTATTATTATTATTATTATTATTATTATTATTAAAACAAAAA
>NW_002987827.1:0-2619 GCF_000006295.1 Pediculus humanus corporis
AGTATTCTAACATAGGTCCGTCTAAAAGATGCGTTACAAAGTGCGTAACAAACGGGATTTATTGTGCTATTTATATAGCAAAGATAATAAAAAAAATCCCAAAGTTGTTGGGGTATGCATGCATAACCCGTCGTCACGGGTTTCAATAAAACGAGTACGTTGTAGGGCGTCCATGTTATTATAAATGAAAGAAGAATGGCAGTCAGTGTTTTGGCCGCTTTTTTATCTTGTTTTTTCTCCTGCGTTTTTTTCTTTTTTTTCTGATGATGTTTAACAATGGGTGCGGTGTTAACAACGTGTAATTTTGAATTACTCGCACCACCGGATTTTCCAATATTTTTATTTAAATTGGTCGATATTTTAACATCCGGCATTTGCGATAAACGTCTACCGTGTCCCGATGCCGGACTCGTTGGAAATCCAACCGTACAATCTGGTGTCATGCTCGTCGAACTATCAACTCTACCACCCAGTCGAGGAGGAATGCCTGCGAAAATGTACATTTTCCCATAATTGAATTCTTTTTTTTTTAAAATTAATATAAAAAATTTTGTTTTATATCAATCCAAACCTGCATTACTCTTGATTGGCAGTGGATTTTCATTTTCTATCATTTTTATGGAGGGACCGTCCGCTGGTCCGTTACCATTACATCCAGCAGAATCTGAAGGAAGACGGATCAATATCGTGTACACCTATAATAACACAAAAAATTTTCTTTTCTATTTCACATTTTCCTGGTAAAAACTATTTTCGAACATCAAAAACTAAAAAAAAAAGAGAAAGAGAGAGAGAGACAGGATGTTGAAAATAATGGAGGATGAAAACAATAGAAACGTTTCTGACGGGAATTGAGTCTCGATAAGACATTTTCATTTAAAACATATCTTTTACTTGAAATGAAGAGGGAGAAAAAAAAACCGTCTGCTACTATCTCACATCCTTTTTCATCCTCTTTTTTTTTTCATCTTTCTCTCTTTTCAAATTTTACTTTTTTTTTTTTTTTTTCTAAATGATTTGACACCTTTTGGGGGGATGGGGGGGAGAAACAGGTTATTTTAGTCGTTCTATACAAATTTCTAACGTGATAATAAAATCTTAAAAAATTTTCATTTCAATCATATATTTTTTTTTATGTTAAGTTGGCTGCACTGTTGTCGTAAAACAAAAAAAAAGGGAAAATTATAATTTCCAAGTAAAACCAAACAGGTAAAAAATAAATTCTTTTTTCTGTTGGTGGGAGAAAAAAAAGTCGTGGCACCAAAAAACTTTCCGGTTTTTATGTCTTTTCTCTCTCTCTCTCTCTCTCTCTCTTTCTCTCTCTCTTTGTATGATTCACTTAACTGATTTTTTTTCTTTCTTTTTTTTTATGTTTAAAAATAAATTTTACGTAAAGTGCAATTTTTTTTTTTTTTTTTGAATTTTCAAAAGGGCAACTTGGAAAAAAAAGAAAAAAAGGAAAGAAAAAAAGAAAAAAGGAAAGAAAGGAGCAAAGGTGCAAAGATTAAAGTTAATGGAGTTGAAAAAAAAAAAAATGAATCAAAATTATTATAAAAAAAAAAAAAAAAGAAGATGGTAAATGTTCTAGAACTTTAAAGAGAAAGGAAGAAGAAAAAAGGAAAAAAAATTTTTTTTTTATTTGGCATCCATTTAATCTTATTCATCATCGTTTCTTTTTTTTCTTACTTCCTCTTTCCCCCCTCCCCCTTCAAAATTTTCCAAAATACAATCGACCATTTTTTTAAAATCAACAATGACGTCATAAATCGATTACAAAATTTTTCTTTATGTGAAAATACATCTTGATTAATAATAAAAAAAAAAACGAACGGAAATTTTTTTTTTTAATACTTTTGAAATATTTTTATGTAAAATAAATTTTTTTTCGCAATTCGACAGAACGAAAAAGTAAATCGATATTTAAAAAAAAAAGAAAAAATTCAACGGAATCAGCCTGGAGAAAAAGGAAAAAAAGGGGAAAAAAAGAAAAAAGAAAAGAGAATAAAAAAAAAAAAAATTTACACTTAAAAAAAAAAATAAAAATGAAAACTTTTTTTCTTTTTTTTAAGGTTCGAATTTCTTTTTTGTGTTTGTGTTTATGATTTGTGTTCTGTGTTTTGTGTTAAATGTGTGCGCGTGTACGATTGAAAATCTAAAACCACGTTTTTTCCGGTCAAAATATCTGCTGAATTTTAAAAAAAAAAAAAAAATTCGATTTGATTTTTTTCCCTTTTCTTTTTTTTCACTCTCCCCGGGAAAGTGGGAGGGAGAACGGAGGGGCGTTTTACGTATTTATATTAACTGAGAAAAAAACTATTTTAGATATTTTATTTTGTTTTTATTGCTTCGAAATTTTCTTTAAGGAGAAAACGCATTTTTTCGGGGAGAAGTCGGAATAAAATTTAGTGAGAAAAAATGCCAAGAAGTTGGTAAACAATAAAAATATTTCTTATCACTTTGTTTTTTATTTTGTTTTTATTTTTTAAATCAATAATAAAACTTATTATTATTATTGTTTCGATTTGTATCAGTGTAGCCAACGTGAAAAATTTCTTTCATGAAAAATCCCCGTCGATTTTCAACAAAAAATTAAAATTTTTCCGCGTTTTTCTGCGAATA
>NW_002987827.1:2855-4985 GCF_000006295.1 Pediculus humanus corporis
CTTTTTAATAAAAGTGTCAAAAGTACCAAAACGATAAAATTATTATTATTAAACTTTAATTTTTTGAAATTTAAAGTTTTTTTAAAAAAAAAACCAGAAGACGACGACAGATAACTGACAAATTACTGACGTCACGGTAGAGATAATAATAATAATAAGGTCGATTATAAAAAGAAAAAAAATTTTGAATTTAAATTTTTTTATGTTGGCGGCTCTATCGATCGATTAATAATTAAAAAAATTTTCGAAAGTACGTTAAAACGTTAAAAAATTTACGTGATTTGATTAAAATTAAATAAATCAAGTTTGGAAAAAGTTTTTTTACCGGAGGGAAAAAAGGATGATGGCGGCAAAGATGGCGGTGATTGTGAAAGGAGAGGGGGGAAGTTGAGGAGATAGAAAAAGAAACCGAAAATGTTTTAACTCCTCCGGATAAAAATTATTTTGCCATTTTTTCATATTTTCATCGTAAATAAAATTTAAAAAAAAAAATGAATGAGATAAAAACTTACAGAATCATTCGAGAGGGATCTTGATGTCAGTCTGTTTGCTGTTGGAAGGCTACGAGAATCAAAATTATGATGTACGACGTGATGAGATCTCGGCGTCGCCGGTTGAAAATTTCCAAATGAATGTGCGTAAGGTTCACGTATGACGTTTAGAGAAGTGCACCTAAATTCCCACGTATAAAAAATTATAATTAAAATCAAATTGAAAAAAAAGGGTTTTTAAACGCGAAATTTTATTACGGCTCGGATGCTGCGATTGGTCCAGCCAACATAAACCCACACATGTAATTTTCATCGAATTAATCGTCATTAAAAATAATTTTTTTTTTTTTGTATAAATTTTATCATTTTAAAAAATAAATTTTCTCTCGTACGAATCCCCCCAGTATTACAGTAAATTTCCGGAAACGGAAATAGAAATATTTCGATCGAACGATTACCTCGAAACGGAAGATTGTAAAGGTGTTTCAACGGAAACCGGCGTTGCATAACCCATATCGCTCGGTGTATCTTCGTATTCTTCTACGTCATCTTCTCTTCCGGCATGCCACCATGATATACACCAATCTCTTATCCATGCCCATGTGAATGGTCTCGCAGCCTGGAAAAAAAAAAATTATTATTATTATTATTATTAATTTCAATTAAATTCTAACAAAACCGTTACGATTAAGTCGAAACGTTACAAAATCATATAAATTTTCAAATGACGACGATTAATGTTAACTTACGATTTAAAACAAAAAAAGATATTATCGATAATAATCGAAAAAATATAAAAACGGGTGATAAAATAATATTAATAATAATAATAATGATAATAATGGCGTAGACGATAGTCGTAACACATAAAAGCAATTAAAATAAAAAAAAATAAAAATAATTTTTTTTTTTTTTATCCCGGCGTAAAATTAATAAATAAATGTTTTTATTGTTTTATAAGGCAATTAACACAAATATAAAATAAAAATAATAATAATAAAATCCGCCATTTTGAATATTAACTTAATTGAAATTCGAAATGTCGAAGAAACAAAAAAAAAAAAAAAAGAGAATTTTTCCTTTCATTTTCTTCGACATTTCTTCTTATTATTATTTTTATTTTTTATTCAAGAAGAAGCAGACGACGAAATACGGGGTAAGTAGGGAGAGAGAAAGAGAGAGAGAGAATAAAAGGAAAAAAGAAAAAGGAAAAAACGAAGGTTTTTGTTTTTTTTTTTTGATTTTTAATTAAAAATAATGCCATTCAATACGTTTTAATCAATGTAAAACCTCACTGCCGTCATCGTCGCCGCCGCCACCGCAGCCTCCGCCACCCCCACCATTTCTACCGCTACGCCCGCCGCCATTTCAACCATCGTTTCCAATAAACGGAAAAAAATAAAAAATAAAATAAAAAGGAAATTTTTTTTTTTTTTTTTTATAATTAACGGAAATTCGTTTACGGTTGATAAAATTTATTTAAAAAAAAAAAAAACCGGATATGGTAAGAGATTATTAAATAGTGAACTGATATGAAAGTAAGAGAGCGATGATGACAGTTAAAAGTAAAACAGAGAGAGAAAAATGAAAAACAGCGAAAGAAAAAGTAAAAAAAAAAGGTAAAAATGTTTTAAATGCC
>NW_002987827.1:5919-10277 GCF_000006295.1 Pediculus humanus corporis
GTCATTTTTAACGTAACTCTAAGATGACAAATGCCAAACGCGAAAGGAAAATATCGATCGTTTAATTTCCGAATTGGCCTATATCGGAAAAACAAATAAATAATATTTGAAGATATCTTCACCGTTTGATATGAAATTGAAGGATTAGTCAAGAAAAATGACAAACGCAACCGCATACAAGAACAATTTTATACAACCTCAAACAACAAACAACCGGATATTGTTCAAAAAATGGCTACTGAAGTGATTGAAGTATTGTCGGTAAAAAGAAAAAATCAAATCGGTAGTCGAAGAAGTAAAAAAAAAAAAAAAAAAAAAAATGGATAAAATCGAATTAGGTAAGTAAGGATGTGTGGAAAGTGAAACCGGAAGTGATTCGTTAAATCGCCGTCGCACCGGAAGTCAATTTAAAAACCGTATGAAAAATACCGTAGATATTCTAACAAATATTTTTAATAAATCGAGTTAAGGTAAAAACCTGAAATAAAATCCTAGAAAAAAATCGATTATCCCTCCTTTCCCCAACCCAACCCCCCCAAAAAAAAACTTTTCGTAATTAATAATAATAATAATAAATAAAAATATTTAAATGAATTCTTTTTTTTTTCGTTAAAAAAGATTTTATTTTTATTAAATTTAAATTTTTGAAAAAAAAAAAAACTTTTTTCCCATTTTCCATTTTATTCTATCGATCCACGATAAGTGTTATGTATATATATGTACATATATTATTTTATTATTATGTACATAAAACCTTTTTTCAATAAAATTGCAAAAATTTACAATCGATATTTTTTTTTTATTTAAAAAAAAAAAAAAATAAAACGTTTCTCGTACACATTTAAATAAATAAATAAAATTTCATCGAATGTTTTTAAAAGACGAGTATTATTATTATTATTATCATTATTATCAACATTATTATTAATAAATTCGTTATTGAAAATTTATTAAGTTCTAACGTGAAAATAAATAAATTAAGGAATAATTATATAAAAATATAAAAAGAAAATAAAAAGGCGCCATTTTTATTTATTATTATTATTATAAATAATAATAATAATAATTTGTTTGTTTGTTTGATTCCCCCACCCCTCCCTCTCCCCTTTTTCTATTCGAGAATCAAAAAATAGGTCAAATCGAAAATTTTATCGAAAAATTTTCAAACAAAACGTAACTCAGGTGTCTTTAACAAAAAAAAAAAATATAAGAAATTAAATTAACACCTCGTTATCGTTTGTACGTTTGTTCGTTTGTTTGTTTTGTTTGTTGTTCTTTTGCGACATTGAAAAATTTCTTTTTTTCTTTTTTTTTTTTTGTTAAATTAAGATTTGAAATAAAAAATAAAACTTTTTAAAAAAATTTAAATAATTTAAAAAAAAAAAAAAATGACGACGACTACGATGATAATAATAAATTTATTGTTTTTTCGTTTTTAAGGGGGGGGGGAAGGAGTACGAACGAAAGGAAAAGGGATATGTCAGGGAAGATGGGAGGAGGAGGAGGGGATTAAGTAAGTTTTATAACCGTAATTAAATAAATTTAAGTGCGCAAAACTTTATTCCGATTTTATTTATTCAATTTAATTTTTTTATTTTAATGAAAATTTTACGGTTTTCGGTGTTAATTAAAACAATTTGGCAACTCTAAAGTAATTATTAAATAAAAAAAAGAAAAAAACAATGAAAAGGCAGAACAAAATCTTGCAAATGTTTTATTTTAATAAACAACAACAACAATAATAATAATAATGATAAAAGTTATCGTATTAAAAAAGAAAAAAAGGAAAAAAAAATTTTTTTTTTATTTGAGTCTGACCTAATTTTTTTTCCCGCGAAATTTGTGAAAGAAAAGAAGAGGAAGAAGGGGAAGAAGGAGGAAGAGAGGAGGAGGGAGGTTAAAAAGAAAAAATTATTGATTTTCGATTTATTAAAAACAAAAAAAAAACCGTTAAAGAATTAAATAAAAAAAATAATTAATTAAAACAAAACAAAAAGCATAAACAAATTCATGTTTCATTTAAAAATTTAAATACTCTTTTCTCCTCCCCTTTTTTTCGCGGGCTGAATTTTGATTGGTTGAAAATTTGTAAACAACCGAAAACGAGAATTGTTTAATAATTTTCACGAACTCACACGATCATAACCGATGTTTAAATATTAATATTTTTTTTCTAACCATGAGTGAGTGATGAATTTATGGTGAAAATTTAATTTTTAATTATTATTTTTAAAAAAAAAATTGTGTCGATAATATTTATTTATTTAAATAGAACAACAACAACAACCTGACAAACAACAAACAAGGTAAAATTTTTTATTTTATTTTTTTTTCCTTGTGAATTGAAATGCATCAGAAGCAAAATAAAATTTGTCCCAGTTTTTTTTTTTTTTTGAAATTTTCCAAATCGATACACGTTTGTTGCCAAAAAAAAAAAAAAACCTTCGAAAACATTGAAGGAAAAGTTTTTTTTTATTTTCAAGGTTCACACGTCATTTTAAAATCACAGACGACAAAATTAAATTAAAATAATAATAATAATAATAATAATAATAATGATTGGATGAAAATTTTAATATATCAAATATATCAATGAACGTAAACAAACAAAAAAAAAAAATTTTTTTTAACGCGAGATTTATTTACGATTTTTATTTTGGGGAGGTTGCGGAAGGGGGGAAGGGATTTTAGGGATGTTTGATGGTGATCCCAAACATTAATAACTCATAAATTTACGGGATTTATTACTCGCGTTCACATAAAATATAAATCCATTTCTCCCTTTTTTTTCTCCCTCCTACCTTACCTCTCCCAAAAAAAAAGTTTTTTATATTCCAGTTAAGAAAAAAACGTGATCGTAAAATGAATGAATGTTTAATTTGTTCGTTTCAGATATTTTTAATTTATTTATTTATTGATTTTAAACAAACACAAAAAAATGTTTTTAATAATAACAAATTACTTAAGTAATTATCGCGTTGTGAAAATTTATTAAAAATCTTTAAAAATAAAATTTTCTCGAATTTATTTATTTGTTACAATTGTTTTTTTTGGGGGGAGGAAGGGGAGTAGAAAAGGGGAGTGTGGAGTTTGGAAGGAAGAGGGGTCAATTACCCCAAGAGGGGGTAATTAATGTTTGGAACTTGAAAAAAAACGAGAACTTTGGACGAAATTTAGGAAGGAAAGAGAAATTTTTTTTTTTTCGTTTTGTCGTGGAATCAAAATTAAATTAGTAAATGACACGTTTTTTTTTTATTTGTGGAATAACTTCAAAGCTTTGATTATTCTACGTGATGATTTTTCTCGTCATTTTTCCATTTAATTGTTATTTTTCCCTTTCGTGTAATTTGAAATGTAAAAAAAAAAAAAAAAAACGGACAATAAGTATCAATAAAACCACAGCACACGAACCTTTTTTTTTTTTTATTACTTTAATTTTTTATTTAAATTAAATCGATGGTAATAAAAAATAATAATAATAATGATGATGACGATGCTAAAACTTCACATCGAATAATGTTTTTTTTTTTATTTAAAATTATTCTAGAAGGTTTTCCGTTTTTTTTCCCATCGATTTAAAATTTTCCATTTTGAAATTCAATATGGCAGTTGGAAAAGCAAAGGTTTTTTTTTTTTTAAAACGTGAATTTTATATATTTTTTTTTTTTCACAAAAAATAAACATAATTAGATATGTATGTAGTAGTAGTAATAATAATGATGTTGATGATGATGAAACTGATAATGATAAGCTTTACTTCTCATCGTTTAAAAACAAAAAAAAAATAAAGAAAATGTTTTCGTTGAAGTTTCATTTTTATTTTTCTTTTTTTTTTCATGCCCCTTAAAAAATAAAAAAAATAAAAGTTTTTGCCAAGCTTTCTCTCTCTCTCTCTGTCTCCTCCCCCCTCTCTCTTTCTCTCTCATCTTGTCAACTCTTATTTTTTTTTTTTTTCTTATTAAAACCAAATCCAACCCTTTTTTCTTTTTTTCTTTCTCTCTCTTTTTTTTTTATTCATATAAATAACATTGGCTTAAAAAATTATTTTCAAATATCAGATTATTTAATATTTTTCAACATTTCAATTTAATACTATTATTATTATCATTATTATCGTTACTCTCTCTCTCTCGAGAGAGAATAAGGATTAAGGGTGCGGTAAAATTAGAGAGAGACAGAGAGAAAAGGAGAAAAAAGGGGAAAAAAGAGGATGAAAAATAAAAACGAAAAAATAATATAGAAAGGAAAATGGAAAGATAGAAACAGATAGATGGATAAATACAATAAGAGAGAGAGAGAGATGGATGAATAAAGAGCGAAAAGTATATAAAAATTGCGTAGGTCTAAAATGTCACCAC
>NW_002987827.1:10522-13065 GCF_000006295.1 Pediculus humanus corporis
TTTCGTTTTATTACATTTTTAACATTTTCACAAAAATCTCCAGGACAATTTTTTTTTATGAAAGATGGCGGACGGGAAAGAAAAAAGATGGGGAAGGGAGGAGTTTTTTAGTTCCAGAAAAATTTAAATATTTAAAATAAAATTTTATGTTGAGTGAAAAAATGAGAGAATTATTGTAAAAAAAAATTCGTCATCGAATTGATTTTTTTTTTTTATTTTTTTCCAGGAAAATAATTTTTTTTAATAACCTTACTTCGGTCCTGTTAATTTATATATATTTCTTTGTCTTATAATTTATACGTCTCGCAATTTTTTTTTCTTTCCTTTTTTCTTTCTTTCTTCCAAAAAAAACTAAAATTTTTTAATTAAAAAAAAAAAAAAAAGGTGGAAAAAAAATTTTTTATTTTTTCTTCTCTACCTTTTAAAGACATACTCTTAAAATCCCCGCCGCCATTTTTTTTTTAATTTTAATTTTTAATTGATAATAAAATTAAATGATTTTAATTTTCTCCAGAAAAAAAAAATTTTCCGGTAAAAAGAAAAGAAGAAAAAATTAACGTATAAAATAATGACATTTAATAATAAAAAAATAAAAATATAAAAAAATTACGTAATATATGACTAACTAATTACTCTCAAGGTCATCTTATAATTCAAACACTCAAACGTAAACATTTAAAATTACTTAATAATTGACGTAATACGTGCAAGTCTTTTACTGTATTGAAAAAATCTAAAAAATTTCATTTCATATTATTATTATTATTATTATTATTATTATTACGCGACGAGAACAAATTCCGGAATCTAAAAAAAAAATTTTCATTTTTTAAGCGTGCGATTAAATAATAATTTTTTTTTGTATTTAATCTTGTGCCACGTAAAATAAAACAAAGAAAATTTTTTTTTATTTTGACAATAATCAGATACGACGGAAACGATTTCCAGGCGAATACGTAACGTCATTCCATTTTCTTTTTCTTCATTATTCCATACTCGTAAATTAATTTCTGGAAATTTTTTTTTCCACTCCAAAAGTTTTTTTTTTTTTTTTTTTCTTTAAACGAAATTGAAAAAAAAATTTGTGGGAAATTCATTCGAATATGCTCTATTCTCTACGTATATATACACGACTCTAAACCTTTTTTTTTTTTTTTATTTAATTTTATAGCATCCTTTTAAACCTTAAAAGGGTTTTTTTATTGCGTGGTTGCAATTGCGTTGTTGCATTTTTTTTCCCCCATTCAATAATTTTTATAGATTTAATTTGATGTAATGGTGGAAACGTTTTTTTTTTTTTTTTTTACTACTCGAAAAATTTTAAATTTTATCGTAGAAAAAAAATTAAAATTAAATCCTCCAGTATTATTATTATTAATCCTGGATAATTTATTAAATAATAATAATAATAATAAAATACGTACCCTTTTTTGTGCGGCATTTTGATTTTCCAAATTTGTTGCATTTAATCCGGAAGTTCCATCGCCAAGTTCCGAGGCGACGACTCCCGATTCAGACCTTGTTCTCTTCCAGTCTTCTAAATCGACAGCTTCGTCACTTTAAAAAACAAAATGGCGGTTTTCAAAATTTATGTTTTTTATTCCGTAAGAGATAAAAAAAAAAAAACTCGACTCACCTTGAATTTGATCTTTTACTCGAGTCTTTTTTTCCTGCTTGTAAATTAGGTAAGTCTTTTTGTCGTTTTTTAGTTTCTCTCCAGATTCTCCAGTACAGAGTACACATAACTGTAACAGGTACGTAAAAGGCAGCAATGGCTGTGCCGAAAGTAATATAATGATTCGTTTCGATAAATTGTATGTAACATTCTTTTTCTGGAACCGTTCGCTTTCCTTCTATGTATGGCCATGCGTATATCCAGGGAGGCCACAAAAGGAGGGAAATCCCCCAAGCACACGCTGGAACAAAAAAAAAGAAAAAAATTTATATCAAAATATATTTATTATCAACAACGACGATCGACGACATATGTACGCATTAGGACCCTCACATAAATTACGTAACAAACAACAAACAAAATTTTTTTCTACTCGAAACACGATTCAAACAAAAAAAAATTTAATATTTTTATACTTAAACGTGTGTTTAATATTTCTGAAGAAAAAAAAATGTACCGGAAACAGAAGAGGGAGAAAGGGAAACGAATTCGATTTTTTTTATACATAAAACAAAATTTTTAAAAATGGTTGTTTTCGTAAAATTTATACCTTTTTTTTTTTTGTAAGAAAATCTTTTCATCAAACTATCGTTAATTTATTGGATTTTTCTTTTTTTTTTTATAAAAGTGAAAGAAAGAAAATGAGATAGGAGAGGAAGTGAGAGAGAGAAAGAAAGAGACAGAAAGAAGGATGAAAGATTGTAAAAATATATAAAATGAGGGAAGGAAAAAAAAAAAAAACAAATTATGACGGGGCAGGAGAAAGTATATGCCCGCGATGATGATGATGATGTTCGATTTTGTTTTCCTTACATTATTATTATTATTATTATTATTATTATTATTATTATTATTATTATTTTGTTTG
>NW_002987827.1:13219-34297 GCF_000006295.1 Pediculus humanus corporis
CACTTATTATAAGATAGCACCACATCAATACTTGAAGGTCTTCCTGAGTCCGTCTTTATTCGATGGGAACGATTTGTCTGCTGAACTGGGCTCCAGTGACTAACATCTTTGGAGTGGCCAGGGTCAGAAGCAGTGAAATTCACATTCTCGTCGAGCTGCCTCAGGTCGACAGTAGAACAAGATTTGTTTTTTTGGTTCTTACTTTGTCTTGTTCTCATTTTCGCTCTTTAAGCCAACGGCCCGTGGAGTTCCCAAACGGTCACCCATCCAAGTACACACCACGCCCAATGCTGCTTAACTTCGGTGATCGTACGGGAACCGGTGTGACCAGCACGGCATGGCCGTTGACTTTTATTATTATTATTATTATTATTATTATTATTATTATTATTATTATTATTATTATTATTATTATTATTTTGTTTGCCGTCGCGAATTTATGTTTTCACTTTCTTTTTTTTTTTGTTGGAAAATTTTTTCTTTTTTTCTTTTTGAAATTTAAATAATTTTTATGAATATAATTCGAATCCTTGATGATGAATCATAAAATATTCTTCGAATTTTATTATTTTTATTATTATTATTATTTCTTTTGTCATTGGTTCGTTACCTTTGTTCCATTACTAAAAAAAAAAAAGAAGTTTTAAAAAAAAAATTTTTTTTTTTATTCAATCGCGAATGATAATAATAATAATAATAATAATAATAATAATAAAGAATAAATTTTAACAAAATTATTATAAAAGAAAAAAAGAAAAAAAAAGGAAAAAAAACATTAATCATTTTTAATTGGTTGGAAATTAATTGAAAATAAAAAAGGTAAAAATCAAAGGAAAAAAAAAAAAAAAAACAATTTTTTATAGATGAACGGAGTAAAAAAAAAAAAAAAAAATTTATTAAAAATGTTTTTGACATGAAAAATTTTTAAATTTTTTTATCGTGGTTGAAACCACGTTTATTTTTCACCCCCCCCTGAACCGCAAATTCGCGTTGGGGGGGCGGTAATGAACGGCGGCTAACGATCGAACGGTTAGCGAACGGTTATTGTTTTTAATAGTTAATCATCATTAACTCCTTTTCGTTTTTGTAAAACGCTGGATAATTTTATTATTATTATCATTATTATCTTCTTCTTCTTGTTGGATGAAATTTCCTTTGTGCGACACCCGCAAGGGGTCAAAAGGTTACGCCTTGGTCAAAAATAAAATACAAAAAAGACCGCAATGGTTTTTTTTTCGTTTATAGGTATTTATCTTGGGTTTTATTTTCGACTACTTTCGGGTTAATTTTTTTTTTCCTCTAACCTTTTTTTCACGTTCAGGTGTTTATCATTTCTTTTACCCATTCCGTTATCATTTGCCATTAAAAAAAATCAACACATTTAAAGGTGTTTTTTTTTTTTCCTGGAAAAAAACTCTCCAGTTGTCCGTTTAAAAAAAATTAAATAAAAACGTCGACGTTTATAAAAAAAAAAAAAAAATTATCAAAATTTCAAATCAAAAGTTTTTTTAAAAAATAATAATAATAATTAAACGTTCAAGAAGAAACGAGAGAGAGAGAGAAAGAGAAAAAGTTTTTTTTTTGTTTTATTTTGGAATATAAAAAATGGCAAATAAAAAAAAATGAAAGACGGATGCTGGAGAAAAAAAGAGAATGTGAGAAAAGAATAAATTGAAGAAAATGTAAAAAAAAGGGGGGAAAATCACCACCGACAACGTCTCGCAAAAAATCTTTTAAAAAAAAAGGCAAAAAATTTCATTCTATTTTTTTTTCATTCTGGAATAAATAAAACTGGAACGAAAAATATTATGGAGAAGTAAAATGTGAAAGAAAAATATATATGTGTGTGTGTGTGTGTATAGAAAAAAAAAAAAAGTAAAATTTATGTAGGTGAAAAATTTTCCAAGGTAAATTTCAATAAAATCAAATTTTTTTTTTCTTTTTTTTTTTATAACGTATCGTAGCAAATCTTTATCGTAGCAAAAATTCCAAAAAAAAAACACATAAAAATACTACAAAAAAAAAAACTGGAGAGAGAGAGAGAGAGAAAGAGGGATAGAAAAAAAATTTCATTTTCATCCAATTTTTTTTTTTTTTTTTTTAACGGCCCCCCTTTTCGATTTCCCCCTCCTCCCACACTGCCAGCCCACTCCCCTCCTCTCGTAAAATTTTTTTTTATTATTTATTTTTACGTACCTGGAAAAAACTTTCTCCAAACGAAATCTTTTTCCAGTTTTTTTTTTCCCCCAATCGTTTTACTCCTTTTAAATTTTTTTTTTTTATTATAAAAAAACCATAACCGCAAATGTTTAATTTATGAATAACAACAACAACTTATTCACGTCGTTTTTTTTTTTGTATGAAATAAACCTTTCGCATTTCATTTTTTCCTCCCAATATCATCATCATCATTATTTTTACCCCTTTCTTCAGTTATTTATTTATTTCCCCCCTTTTCCTCATCAGTACGTCCGTTTGAAAAATCTGGAAAACAGCAATAATTATTGCAACGCTGGAGAGAAGGAAACAAAAAAAAAACTGGAAAAAGGTAAAAATTAATTAAAATTGTTCCGTAATTTTTTTTTTTTTCGGAAAATTTGATCGCCGTTTATTTTATTTATTTATTTTTTTTATTTCACCTTTGACCTTTTTTTTGTATTTATTTAACCTTTTGTAACCTTTTACCAACGTCCCTTATTTACGTGGGGGTGAAATATAATTTTTTTCTCTTCTTCCTCCTTCTTCTCCCTTTTTTCCCTTTCGTTTTTTTTTCCCGCCAAAAATTTTTTGTTGCATACGTAGATAATGATGATTATTTATTATTCGAATTGAAATTTTTCCCGCCAAAAATAATAATAATAATAATAATAATAATAATAAGGAAATAAAATTTAATTATTTATATCGAAATGAATTTAATTAAAAATTTTTTTTTCTTTTCTAGAATCTCACAAAACCTTAAAAGGTTAATTTTAATTTTTTTTTTTTGTTGAAAGGAATGAATGAGTGAATGAATGAATGAATGAATGAATGAATGAATGAATGTGAAAAAGGTAAGAAGAATAATACGACGGGGAGGAGGGGAGGGAAAGGAAAAATCAAATCATTTAATCTTTTTTTTTTGTTTGTTTCTTTTAAAAATTTTTATTTATGAAAAATTATTATTATTATTATTATCATTATCATTATTATTATTTTTATTAGGGAAAAACCTTTTTACGATGTAAGAAAAGGCTGTAAAGAACATCGTTCGCTAATCAACTTTATTCATTTATTTATTTATTTTTTTTATTGTTTTTTCTTTTTTTTTCTCCTAAGTTATAAAAATAAAATTGGGGAGTTTTGTCAATTATGTTTCTTCTCCCTCCTTTCCCCGCCTCCCACTCCCCGCTGTCGTTTTATTTACCGCCTCTTATATATATAATTGCCCGAAATTCGTCGTAATTTTTTTTTAAAACCTTTTTTTCCTCCGGAAAAAGTAAAAAATTTAACGACGCGTTTATTACTACGATCGTCTGTAATTTACAAAAAAAAATTCAAAATGGAGGATTTCCTGTTGTTGTCGTTGTTGTTGTTTTCCACCCAACCAAATTCCTGTCGTGTTTTTAACCAAAAAAAAAAAAAAATTTAGATTTAATCGTTACTCGCGACCGATACGACTAATTTTAAAAAGCCGTATTTATTATCATTATTATTATCATCATCATTTTTCTAAATTCCGATATGTAATATAATAATAATAATGATAGCACTGTATGTGACGTAAAATAAATTGAATTTGACAAATGTTGGTTACTTTTTTTTTTTTTTTATTCCAATATCAAAAATTTTATTGAATTGTCGTTTTCGAGTTTTTTTTTTTTTTTAAATTTTCTTGTTTTCAATTTATTTTTATTATTATTATTATTTTAAAAGACCGTTTTTTTTTCTCCAGAAATAGCCAAACGAAAATAAAAAAGAAAACAAATAAATAATATTGATAATTTTTTTTTATGTTTTTTTTTCTTCCCGATCGAAATCGAGAAGAAAAAAAAAAGAAAATTATTATTATTATTAGTATCACATTGAGTTTTTTTAATAAAAATCCTGTAGGTCTTTAAATCGGTCCTGTAATTCCAGAGTCCTTCCAGAATTTCATTTTACCATAAATTAAATCAAATCGTTTCTGTATCGTGGAGTTTCTCGCTCGCTTTACACTCGTGTAAAAATATTATTATTATCACTATTATTATTATTATTATTTATAATTTTAAGGAAGATGACTATTAATTTGTGTTTCCAGAGATTAATTCCAGGTTTCCACGCGATTCCTCTTTCTAAAATAAAGTCTTGGGTTGAAGAATGTGTGATTCACGCACATTTTCCTTTAAATTTCAGTGATTTTCCCGCTGGAATATTCCTTTCCGTAATAATTTCTAGAAAAAAAAATATTCCAGGGCAAATTTCATCGTTTCTTCCCCCCCTCAACCCCCCAGGGTTTCTCTTAATCATATCAAGCGCCACAAAATTAATCGGTCGAATGTTTTAAAAATTTTTATCGCCATTAAAATTACCTTTTTCTACAACGCGGTGTGTTTAATCCTTCATTATTATTATTATTATTATTATTATTATTATTATTATTATTATTTGTAAAAAAAAAAAAACGGTTTTTGTGACGAATGATGACGTAATCGTTTAAATGAAATCAATTAATTATAATTTTATTAAATTTTTTCTTTTTATCAACCGATATACTAATCTAAAAACAGATATTGAATTTTCACGATCAATTTGATAATAATCCTTTTTTCCTTTTCTTTCCTTTATTTCCTTTCCATTTCTTTCTTTTCTTTTTTTTTTTATTTATATTAAATTTTAAAAATTCTTTCGTGTGCACTTGAACATTTTCCTCTTTTTTTTTCGTTAAACGGCCATTTTTTCGTAAACGACAACGACCTTAGAAAAAAAAAAACGTGAGCGATTCCTTTTTTTTTCTCCAGTCAAATAGGAAAATGATTGCGGTCGAATCATAGAAGAATTCGATGACGTCACTGATGATTTTTTTAAATTGAATTTATTTTCGCGAAAGAAATTACTGGGAAAAAAAAATCCAAATTAAAAATTTTTTTTTTTTTTTTTTTTTTTTTCACGCATGGGGATTCTTATTGACTTTTCAAATCGTTTTTCCTTGATAGCGTTCCATTTAAATTTAGTTAATAATATTTACCGATAGGATGCGCTCATCGTCAACTTTTTTATTCGCGTCGATTTTCCGGAAGTCCGGGTAAAAAAAAAAAAAATTAAATTCGACCATCCGATGTTTTTTAAAACGTAACGATTTTAAATTATGTACTCCTTAACGTTACGTAATTAAATTATATTTCCTAATTCGTTTGGTTAAAAGGTATTTTCTCGTTTGTCACACACACACGAAAATACCGTCGGAGGTTAGGTTTCAACGGTGTAAAAAAAAAAAAATGGAGTCATAATACTTACCGATCATTATTGCTGCTTTACTTGTCGTTCTTTTAGCTCTGTACGTGAGTGGACGAGTCACGGAAAAATATCTATCGAATGAAATAATTAGAAGATTCAAAACTGATGCGTTACTTGCTAGATAATCTAAAGCCAACCAGGTATCGCATATGTGTCTACCTAGTGGCCAGTAGCCCAATATGGTCGACACCGTAAAAAGAGGCATTGATATGAGTCCGATGGCAAAATCGGCAACCGCGAGACTGAAAACAAATAAAAAAAATTACCCTTTAACCTTTTATCATTTAAATGATAACAACAACAATAGCACAAGGCGTAAAAATTAATAATAATAAATTATGGGACGAACTCGTAACGTAATAATCAATTACGTCACTTAACCCGAGAATTTTCGTCGTTTTGATTTTAAATTTCTATTTAATTATTAATAAATAAATAAATAAAATTATCGTTAAAAAAAAAAAAAAACTTTTACGTAAGTTAATTATTATGTTAATAATTTTATCATCATCATCATCATCATTATTATTTAAAAAAAAAAAAAATAAAGTTTAGTTTACCTGAAACGAATTTAAAAAAAAAAAAAAAAATTAATTTAAATCAAATTAAAAAACAAAACAAAAAAATAAAAACAGATTTTAAAATTTTTCTTTTTTTTTTTTTTAAACAAAAACGGGGAGGAAAAAAAGCTTTTTTTTAAAAACTTTTTTGTGGAATTTATTTAATTATAAAACCCCAAATTATTATAAAAAGGAAAGGATAGAAAAAAAGGAAAGAAAAAAAAGGAAGAAAAAAGTTAGAAAAAAAAAGTATTTAATTACAGTATTTAATGATGTATCAAAGATCGAAATTTTATAAATATTTTTTTTTTATCACAGAAATCTATAACCGGAAATTATAAAGTTTTAAAACGGTATTACCAACGTTTAAAAAAAAAAAAAAAAATTTCCCCCCGATGTCTGTAAAAATTCCCTTTATTGTCTGTAAAAAAAAAAAAAAAAAAAAATCGAGCGTGATTTCTGGTCTATTTTATTTGTTTTCATTAAAAAGGGGATGTGAAAAGTGTGATGGCGGGTGGGGGGATGATGGTGGTGGTCGTCGTCGTCGTCGGGTAGATAAATTATGGAAATTATTAAAAATTCCAAAATCATTTTTTTTCTCTCTCAAACGTTTTATTACAAACTTTTTCAAAAAAAAATAACAAAGTTACCAAGAATTTCCTTAATCGGGATTTAAAGGTTTGAAAAAGATTTAAGGTTCGGACGGTTGACGCCGATGTCACCGCCACCGCCACCGCCGCCATCACCACCGCCACCATCACCACCGCCACCATCGCGAAAGGATTGTGGGTTTTTTATTTTCGTTTAAAATTTTAAACGGTTTTTCCTATTTTTTTTTTTCATAAATTTTTTAGACTTGACCTATTTTTTAAACTTTTTTTATTTTTTTTTAAAATGAATTTTATTGTCTACACTTTAACGTCCTCTCTCATTCCCCTCCCCATCCCTCTTCCCTCCCCTCCTCCTTTTTTGCACACAGAACTTTCCGACAATTATTCACTCGTATAATAATAATAATAGTATTAATGATAATGTGTAAAAATTAAATTTTTCGGATTTTTATTTCTGCGGAGGGAAAAAAAAAAAATGAAAATAAATTTTCATTTCCCCTTTCTCCCTTCTCTCTCCCTCCCTCCCTCCCCCCGAACCTTTTTCCAGTCGAAATAAAAAAAAAAAAACAAAAATGTTTTTGTTGTTGTGTTTTTTTATCATAAACAAAACCGATTAAATTAAAATAACAATGATAATAATTTATACGCATGGAATCAAAAAAAATTTTTTTTTTTTTTTTCAAATTAAATCCTTCGTTCGGTCCTGGATTAATTTTAACATTTCACGTATTAAAAAAAAAAAATACAAAACCCATCCGCCTCCCCTCCCCGTCCCCGTCCCCCTTCCACATACTCATCTTTTATTTAATTTACGAAAAAAAAATAAAAGGAGGGGGGGAAAGAAAAACTTTTTATTTTTATTTTTTATAAAAATAAAAAGTTAAAAAGCAGAAGGAAAATGTTGTCAAATGTTATTAAAAAAGTTACAATCGTTTTTTTCTTTTTCGTTACTTTCTATTAGTTTTAGTAATAAAATATTTTTTTTTATATATTATATACGTGAGATTTAATATAAACGTGTATTTTATTAATATTATTATTAGTAAGGATTTTTAATATTTAATCAATGAAAACTCGATCATCAAATAACCCGATAATAATAATAATTTAATTTTCTTACGTACATATTTAAATTCTTTCTTTCTTTTAAAATTATTATCATTATTTTGTTATCACGGAAAATTTTAGTTAGTCGAGTTCATTTAAGAATTTTCCAGGATCCATTCCAGATTTTGATCGAAAATAATTGCTGGAATATTTACGGTTGTGTCTTTTTTGTAAGGGAAAATAACGTCGTCCCCCCAAAAAAAGAATTTTTATTACAAATTAAAGAAAATTTTGAAGAGGAAAATTTAAAAACAAAAAAAAAGGCTGTCGTCAGTCGCCGTACACGTAATCAATATAATCGATATAAAAAAAAAAAATTTATGACGTCATTAATATGTAAAAAAAAGGAAAACGGAAACAGTTAGAAAAAAATTTATTTTGGTTTATACGGAATAACAATTTGAATTATTTTTATTTATTTTTTGTTATTGAAAAAAAAGGATTTATAACGACCTTTTAACCTTTTTTTTTCCACATTATCGAAAATTAATTTATGGCAATTAAAAGAAATTATTAAAAAAAAAATTTCCTTGTGCGTGTGCGGTTGTGCGCGTTACGCTCGTTTGAATTTTCCAGCTGTAAATTCTTTTAACTTTCTAACGAATGTTTACTGCCGCCGCGTTTCGTCTAGTCGAAAATGTTAATAATAATAATAATTAATGAAAGACTCGACGATCCGACCAATGAGAAATCGAGAAAATTTTATTAATCGAAAGATTTTTTAAGTCGATTATTTTTTTAACCGGAAAACCTTTTTGCGCAAGACATTCTCTCTCTCCCTCTCTCTCTTTCCCTCTTTCTTTTTTTTTTTTAAACAAATTTATAATCCGTATTAAATAAATTAAATTTTATTTATTATACGTATAGAGAGAGAGAGGGGGGAGGGGAAGTTTAGCAGAAGAAAAAAAGAAAAAATCGAAAGAAAATCGCGTTATCGATATTTAACAAAAAAAATTTTTTTTTTTTTTTGCTTTTCGTTGAAAATTTTAAAAGCTAAAAAATCACTTTTTGGCAACTCCCCATGTTTTCTATGTGTGGTGTGGGGGGATGGGGAGGGTTAAAAAGCGGTTGGGAGGGGGTTGAAAAAAAATTTCCGATATCTATAAAATAAAATAAAAAAAATAAATAAATAAATTTAAAAGTTAAGAAAAATCCGGGAGAAAAAAAAATTTGAAATTTTATTTTTCGTATTTCGATTTTTAAATTAATTTTCATTTGCAAAAAAAAAAAAAATTTTTTTTTTCTTTGTTTGTTTGTTTCTTCTCCAGAATAAAGAGTATTACTCATGGAAAAAAAAACCCTGTAAATTTTTATTCTCCAGGAAACGGGAAAACTTTTGTCATGAAAAAAAAAAAACATTAAATTAATTAAAATTAATTTTGGGTTCCTTTAAAAATTTTTTTTTTATTTAAAAACAAATTAATAAAATTAATTTTACTTTCGAATGAATGAATAATAATGATGATAATATATATTCCAAGAAATTTGAAATGGGAAAATCCAAATGATGATGTTGATAACAAACGGTGGGAAATAAATGGGAACAAAGATGAGATAAACGAAAACGGAACGAATAAAGAGAGGGGGAGAGAGAGAAGGAGAGAAGAGAGAGAGAGAGAGAGAAGGAGAGAAGAGAGAGAGAGAGAGAAGGAGAGAAGAGAGAGAGAGAGAGAGGTAGAGGGAGTAAAAATGGGTTGTTGTTTGTTTAGTGCTTTTCAAGCTGAAAAAAGAAAAAAAGTACTGACGAGCCGAAAAAATAGATAGAGAGAGAGATGATAGAAAAATAAACGCGTTTGAATAATTTTTCGCGCGTAAATATTTTTAAAAATAACGATTTTTTTAATTAGGCTTCTCCCCCCACTCAAAACGGTTAACCCTTTTTGTAAAAGTTGATAAAAAAAAAAGAGGTGGACACAAGTCGAGGAATAATAATTAATTTACAAAAAAATGACTTAAAGGAAAAAAAAATTGGAAGAAGATAAAATTACGACACACGTGTAAATAGAAAAAAAAAAAAAAAGAAAAAATTTTTTATTATTCGTACCTGAATAAAAAATAATTGCTTATCGTTTGAAGTTGTTTGTCTATTTTGAAGGATATCATAACCATACAATTTCCGAGAACGGTGGCAATTGAAAGTGCACCAGCTAAAATGGCAATGACCACCATTTCCGGGATGGTATATGGAAGATCTCCATCCCCATCTTGCGAACATTTCGCAACGGTTTCGTTCATACCTTCCAACGCCAGCGTTCTCTCACATTCTGTAACAAACAAACAATCGTTAATCGTTAGTTCCTCGACATTTTTTTTTCTGCCGTGCGTAACCTCATCAGGACAGATAAATAAATAAGAAAAAAATTTTTTTTTTCCCCTTTAACTAAATGTCATTGACCTTTTTAAAACGATTACTTTCCTTTTGATATATATACGTATACATTTACTTACAAATTTTATCATCACCTGATGATGAAATTTTTATTAAAAGACTTTTTCGACACTCTCTGGAGAACCGAACGAACGAACGTTTTTTATTTTCCACGTGTGTGTGGCGTTCGAAAAAAACAACCGGAAATAGGAAATTCTTTGGGATAAATTTCATTTTTTTTTTTTTACTGCAGTAAAAGTTTTATCGAATTTATAAATTATAAAATTTGTTTTTTTTTCGAAATGTATCACCTGCCTCCCTTATATATATTTTTTTTTTTAAAGAAAAACTCGAAAAGAGATAGAGAGAGAGAGATAAAAGTTTAACGATTACAATATATAATAATAATAATAAAATTTGTGTAATTAAAATCCATGATCGAAGGTAAATAAAAATAAATAAATTTAGAATATTCAATTTTTCTTTTTTTTTTTTTTTTTTATTTCCGGGAAAATTCCCATTTCGAATAGAATTTATTTTATCGCGGAAAAAAGAGGAGGGAGAGGGAGGATGAGAGAGGGAAAAGAAGAGGAACAACCGCTTCCGGTTGTTAATTTTAAAGGAATTTAATCTTAATTACTCTCAAATAATACTCTACTCTTGATATAACAAGTTAGTTTTAATGAAAGCTAAATAAATATTTATTTTTTGTGGTTGATGAAGTAATAACAATAATAATAATAATAATAATAATAATAATAGTAAACAGTAATAATAATAATAATAATAATGATAATGATAATAATGATAAAAATAAAAAGTAAAAACGTATTAAATAAAAATCATTAAAAATGTGTCAGGGTCGCATTAAACTTGAGGCTGTTTTTCACTCTCTCTCTCTCTCTTTCTCATCATATGGCGCGTGTCCTTGCCGCAATTATCCGAAGATTTTTTTTTTTATATAGAAAACGCAATAATAATGATGATGGTGATGATGATGATGATAAATTATATAAATGAAAAAACGCGAATACGATCCGACTAATCCAAAGAATATTTTTTCCCTCACTTTAAAAACTTTTATTCTTATCAAGTTTTTTATGTGTGTGCGCGTGTGCGTGTGCGTGTACATCATAATTGAACTTATCAAATAAAATTTTGAGGAGAGAAGAAAGAAAAATGGCAAAAAATGCAATTTTTAAACGACTCATCAAAATCCGTCAGAGATTCTGAGAAGGAAGGAAGGAAGGAAGAAAAAAAATTGATTCAGTCAGCATCTCATCATTTCAACATTTTTCGTTAAAGCTGTTTGAAAAAATCCTCCAAAATTATTCTTCTTCGTGTCAAGAGTTTATTATTAGACAATGATAAAAGTCTCCCAAGAAAAGCCACGCACTCGCACTCGCACACTCCCCCCACACATTCGAACACCCACACACGCGACGAAGTAACAAACAAACGAGTGAAATTCTCTTGACGATTTTCCTCTTAGGGAAAAAAAAGCGAGTCGAAGAAATGGAACGAAAAAAAAAAAAGCGAGAGAGGTAGAGAGAGAAAGACAGAAAAAGGGGTGGGGAAAGGAGGGGAAAGGAGGAGAAACAGGAAACGAGAAAAAAGATACGAGAAAACAATTGGTAACGTTGATAATAATAAAAATAATAAAAAAAAAAAACAAAATTAATATAAATTCGTCATTTTTCCAAATATTTCAAAAATATTTTAATAATAAAAATAATAATAATAATAATAATAATAATAATAATAATAATATTTCGGGAAATAAAGTAAAAATAAACCGGAAATGGATGCGCATTTAAACGTGCGTTCAAATAATTTTTTTTTTCCTCCGTTTTGTTTGATACACTAAAAAATAAAAGGAAGCCGTAAGAAAAGTTAAGAAAATTCATATATAAAAAAATTTTTCCTACAGGTCAAAAGAAAAAGAAACCCCGACGATGATAATGATAATGATAATGATAATGATGATGATGATGATGATGATGATTAAAGTTAAAAGTTTTGTAATTTTAAATAAAATTTATGTAAAAATCGTAGTTTCTTTCCGCAACTTTGAGACTTTGTTAAATTAAACTTATTTTTTAATTATCACAAAAGGTTTTTTTTTTTGTACGAAAAGGACCTACACACGCGCACATTCTTAACCGCTAACGAGAGAACCCAAAACTTTTGTTAAACTTTAAAGAATTTTAGATAATACGCTCCAATTAACGCCGCGTTTTTTCTTCTTCTTAAAATTAATTCTAATAAAAATTAAAAAAAAAAAACTAACGAATTTTTCTTAAAATTATTATTATTATTATCATACGTAAAAAAAAATATTTCTTCCTCCGTTTTTAATTAGTGTGTTATAATAATAATAATAATAATAATAATAATAATAAATTTTAAAGGGATCGAAAAAAAAAAATTTCAATACGAAAGGGGGGGAGTTTTCGGATAAAACAAACGACGACAGGTTGTAAGTTAGCGGGAAATTTTAGAAGAGGAAAATTATTACGCCGACATAAAATGAGAAAATATTAATAATAATAATAATAATAATAAATGAGGGAACATAATAGTATTCTCTCGCTAGGAACACCAAACTACGTAGGGATGTTAAATAAAACAGCAGGAACTAAACAATGGCGAAACGAGGAGTGGAAAAACATTCTTCTATAGAAAAAAAAAAATGCTTATTAAAAAAAAAAAAATTTTCTTTCATTCCCTTTACACTGTGTGACAGAAGTCGATGAGAGACAGACAGAGAGAGAGGAAGAAAGACAGAGAGAGAGAGAGGGGGGAAAAAGAGAGGAAGAAAAAGAAACAAAAAAAAAGATAGAAAGAGAAACGAGAAAGAGGGAAAGAAAGAGAAATAGAAAAGAGGAAAAGAGAGGGAGACAGAGAGAGAGAGAGACAAAGAAAAAAGAGAAAGAGACAGAAAAAGAGAGAGGATAGAGAGAAAGAGAAAAAAAGATAGAGGAAAAAGAAAAAGGTAGAAAGAGAGGGAGAAAGCAAGAGAAAGACAAAGAAAGAGAAATAAAAGGAAAGAGAGAGAGAGGAAGAAAGTGAGAGAGAAAGTGAGAGAGAAAGAGAGAGAGAGAGAGAGAAAGGTGTAGGAAAATGAAAAAATAAAAAATCTACCGTGGACACCTCTGGCAATAAATCGAATGTATTCCGAATTCTCAAACCACACAAATATCCAGAATTATTCGTTCCAGAGAAATCCAGAAAACAATTCTGGAACAAATAAGAACGAATTTAAATCTTTTCCCGGACAAACACGCAATCATGAATCATAGCCCTTAAATGACAAAATAATAATAATAATAATAATAATAATAATGATAAAAAAAATTTAAGTACGTAAATAATATGAACGTCGTATTAATGTTAACAAAAAAAGGAAAATCAGGTACGAATTTAATGAAAATAATTTTATAATCTTACAAATCTCACACGTTCAATCCGCGTTTCCGCTCCACGTGAAACAAACAAAAAAGAAACGTGTAAATTTTTTTTTTTTGGTGGATTCGGTAACTTTCGTTTTATAGAAAAAAAAAAAAAAATTTCAATTAAAATTTTTTTTTTTTTATTGCGATCGATTACGTAAATGAAGGTTAAAATAAATAAATAAAAATGGCGGAAAGTTTTTAATAAATAAATTTCCTTTTCGTCACGAACGTGATTTTTATACGAATTCGTTCGTTTTAATTTGTCAAAGTGAATAAAAAAAAAAATTTTTTTTGCTCGAGGTTTTCACATCGTCACGTTAAACTTTTTGATAAATTTTTTTTTTTTTTAGTTAACTGAAACGCAAACGTAAACGTTTGTTTGTTTGTTTGTTTTTATTTAAAATTTTTTTATTAATTACGTAATAAAAATTACTTTAATTTTAACTCTCTTGTGGGATGAGAATGAAAATGGTTTTCGGTTCTCAAGGTTCCAAATATTAAAACCGAAAATTATTATTATTATTATTATTATTGTTTACTCTTTTCGCACACGTATCGATCAAAAAGTGACAAAAAAAATAGAGAGGGAATGAGAGAGGAAAGGAGATTCGAGGAGAAAGAAAAAAAGAGGGGAAATGGTAATGGTGTTTTTGGAGGTTGGATGCAGCGGATGTTTCGCACATTAACTGTTAAGGGCAAACTAGGGGTATTACTCAGCGCGAATATCCCGATGGATCCCGAATATTTCGCGTTGATACCAATCGGGATTTTATACCGGGTAACAAGAGTCCGATTTCGGCACGTAGGACTAAAAGGATTGCCCCTAAATTCCCACAACACATCACAACGGGTAAACAAAGAAGTAAGTTCTGCGATAAAGGGTTTTTTCAAATGCTGGGGTTGCTCCTGAGGGAGGAAATCCCCCCAACTCAAATCGACCAAACGTCCTTCCCTTTCCCTAAAACCGTAAAATAGCACGTCCAAAAGTAGTGACTCCTGCTGAATCCCATACTCATTCGGATAATGAGGTCAGTACAAAATGCATTTCTCCTGGGTCATCAAAAATAAAAAAAAGGTGGGGGGAAGGGATGAAAAGGGAAAATAGGAGCCTTTTTTGAAATTTCGAAGCGTTTTACACGTTTCAACATGTTTAACGTTGTTGTTGTTGTTTTTTTTTTTTTTTCGAATGGACAAATTTTTGACGATCGAACGGGAATAAAACAATCGCATAAATGTCAAGATTTATCCCCCTTTTTTTCCGGGATTCGTATAAACATTCGTAAACCATTGGGAATTCATATCGTTTGTTAATTAATCATCTTTTGTATGCGTGTGCGTGTGCGTTTGATATTTCCACGACCCGTAAACACCAAAAATATTTTATAACAATTTTACTATCATCATTATTATTACTTAATTCCTTTAAATTATACAGGATTTTATTTTTTT
This sequence comes from Pediculus humanus corporis, assembly GCF_000006295.1. Lineage (NCBI taxonomy): Eukaryota > Metazoa > Arthropoda > Insecta > Psocodea > Pediculidae > Pediculus > Pediculus humanus. The sequence goes on from NW_002987827.1 coordinate 28,248, forward strand.
TTAATCCACCTTTCATCGTAACATCATGAAAACATAATTTTTTTTTTTTCGATTCAAAATGATGATAATTTAAGTTTTTCTCATTTTAAAATCCCATCCAGGAAAAAGGTAAAAAAAAAAATCCCGTAATTCAAGTAGTTTTCCTTTTTTAAAAACTTTTCATCTCGTTTGGAAAATTTTTTCTTCCCATCCCCCTTTCCTCCCTCCTCACTCTTTGAGAAATGCATTTGCTTTTTTCATTTTTTAACCTTTTTTCCTTTCTTTCTTTTCATTCGAAAATTTTTTTTTTTTTACGAAAAGTAATTTTTAAGATTGTTATTGATTGATGAAACGTTCAACAACAACAACAAAAAATTTTTATATAATATTGAAATCGAAAAAATGGGTGGAGGAAATGGAGAGGGGGAGGGTATTGAAATCAAATGGGTCAAGTGTTACCTACCTACTACCATTGTCGTTATGTTTGACATTCAAATAACAAAAAAAAAATTTTGCTGAACAAACAATAAAATTTTTTTTTTATTTTCTGAACACGAAAAAAATTGATGAAACAACAATAAATAAATAAATAAATAAATGCCGCCATTTTTGAAACCAACGATTTAAAACGTCCACTAATGTTGTAGTCGTGGCGGGGAAGGAAGAGGGGGAAAACATAAACATAAACAATCGAAAACATAATAAAATTTTTTATAAAAACAATATAAATTTTTCTTTTTTGATTTAATGATTTTTTTTTCAATACCGAAAATTTTGCTTGTTCCCTTCATTATTATTATTATTATTATTATTAATATTATTATTATTATTATTATTATTATTATTATTATTATTATTATTATTATTATTATTATTATTATTATTCTAGAAAATTCTAAAATCGAAATTGTTTTTTACTTAACGAATATAACATTTTTATTAGCTTCCGGAAATGATGATGATGTCAATCGCGTTTGTAAATTTGGTTTGTTGTTTTTCGTTTTCGGTTGTTGTACGTGCCTGACAGCGATTGATAATAATAATAATAATTAGTCGTTTGTTATCAATTATAATAATATTTATTATTATCATTATTAAACTAAGGTGTGTTATTTAAAAAAGGAATATGTGTAAAGTGTTTTGACGATTAACCTATTCGATAATAACCGTGAGTGAAAAATTGAGATGATTACGTCATATTGGAAAATTTCTAAAATAATTTTTTCGTATTTGCAAGGTTTGGTTTCGTGCAGGTATGCAGGAACGTTTCGTCCGTTTCGATTTTCAATTTTTGTATCACGTGATGTAAACAATCGTGCGTCGTCTTATTCTTTTCTACGGTGGCGAAATCGTTTATCGTTTATTATCAGTGTAACTTTTTCCGTTTCCGTTTTGATTATTATTATCGCCTTTTTTTTCCATCAGAAAGTTCCGCCATTTTAAATTTTTTTTTCTTAAGAATTTCCGTTTGTTGTTTTTTTATGGTGATTTAAAAACGAATTAAAATTTTCAAAATGGCGGACACACACACATCATTTTAAACGAATTTTTTTCGTTTTGTTAAATTTCTATAGAAAAATTTCAAATTTTGATTTCGTTAAAATTTTTGTTTGTTTGTTGCATTCGTTAAAAACTTTTGATAGTTTTGACAGATGTTTCTATTGCCACGTAAAAATAATATTTTACGATAAGAGACTCGTTAATAAACGAAATTTTTTTTTTTTTTTTTTTCATAAAATTAACGACGATAATTTTTCTATCGATAAATTTTCCCTTTCTATAATAATAATAATTAACTGGGGGAACGGAAAAACCGGAAGTAAAAACCGTTAAATATAAAATTCTTACGACACTAATAAAATTTTATCAAAGTAAAAAAAAAAAAAACTTTTTTTTTTGATAAAATGATAAAAAAAAACGTGTCGATAGAATAATTTCATTTCATTTCCTTTACCCCTTCCCCCCTTCCTACTTCTCATTTCCCACCTGAAACTTTTCGTATAAATTTTCGTAAATGTTTAAATAATAATAAATGCGTTTTTTTTTTCTTTTTAATTTTATTAATATTTATACTTTTTAATTTTTTTAGTCACTGGATTACTACTAATTAGTTGCGTCAGTTTTTTTTTACCTGCCACTTTTTTTTTTGTTTTATAAATTCGACAAATTCGATTTGCAAAGATTAGAAAAAAAAAATTTCTTTGCTTAACTTTTCCAACGGAGGAAAAACAATTTTTAACCCTTTTCAATTTTTTTTTTTTTGCTTTGCTTTGCTTCGAAAGTTTAAAGTTTGGTACAAACATTAGCAAACACACACACTCGCACAATAACTTGTAATATATTTTAATATTAAATGTCAAAGGTCAACAATATTGTTATTATATACATACATGAAAATTTACTAAAAATTTTTCATTTTATTTATTACCTAAGGCAAAATAAAATAAAATTTTTGAACGTTAACTTTAAATATCGAATTTTTATTTTTTCTTCTTTCATAACTTTTTTTTTTTTATTTTGTAAATATAATTTCGTAACAATGTTATGAATCATTAAATTATGTATCGTACATAAACGATAAAACAAAAATATTATTATTACTATTATTTTATTAAAACAAAATGTAAAAGTAAAAAAAAAAAAGGGAAATTAAATTGAAATCCAATATGGCGGCGCATGTGTTACGACGACACATTTTGGAAAAAGAAAAAAAGAAAAAAGGGAATGAAAACAAACAACAATTACTATTATAATGAATTTTTAAAAGTTTTGTCGCTAAAAAATAAAAACAAAAATAAATTTAAAAAAAAAAAAATAGGGAATAGAAGAAAAAAAAAAAAAAAGTGGCACGAGAAAAATATGTCTGTGTCTGTGTGTTAAGGAAAAAACGTTTAATGCTTCTACGCCATTATTCAGTTCGTGGATTCATTCTTTTAAATTCTTCATCAATAATTCACGAGTAAAATTTTCTTTTTTTCTTTTTACAAGTCATTTTCTTTGTACATTTTATGTTTTTACCTTTTTTTCTTCCTTTTAAGCGTGGCAGAAGCGAGGGAAAAAAAATATAGAAAAGGTAAAACGAATTTGACGTGAATGTGTCGTAAAAAGTTTTTTTTAAAAAAAAAAAAAGCATAACATTACGAATTTTTATCGATTAAGTGGTATAAAAGATAAATATTATTTCCTTTTAATTCCTTTGACAAAATCATTAAACTTCATTTTTCTTCTGACACTGAAAATTCGATTTTTAATTCTCATTTCCATCCCGTAAAATTAAAAAAAAAAAAAAATTTTAATCAAATTTTATTGATATTATCATCATCATCATCATCATCATCATCATCATCATCATCATTATCATTATCATTATTATTATTACTATGCATTGTAGTTCTGCTTACGATTCTAGTCATTCATAATCAATCATTCAATCTTAGTTTTATATTTTAAACAATCAAAAAAAAAAAAACAATTAAAATGCAACCTAATAATTATTTACTATTATCATTATTATTTTTATCAATACTGTTTATTATTATTATTATTATTATCATTATTATTAAATTTAAAATTAAAAAACTTTGATTCGTTTCGGGAAGACGAACAATGAATAACGTCGATAAATAATAATAATAATTCAAACATCATTTAAATCTATATATTCGCATAAATATGTATATAAAAGTGAGGAAATGACGTCACAAAAATACAACGTTTTGATTGGTTCATCGTTTTCATCGAAAACTTTTCCTTACACGTTTGATTTCTTTTATTCTCTCCATTCATTTCATTCATTTATCTATTTATTTATCTATATACATATATATTTTTTTTTCCATTAAAAACTTTTCAATTTTTTTTTTTTTTTTTGTAATCTTGTCATTTTCATTTTGAATCTCACGCCGTGATAACAAACAACGTTTTTTTTTCTATCAAATATGCACACAATATACACATATTTAAATTATTATTATTATTATCATTATTATTATTATTATTATTATTATTATTATTATTATTATTATTATTATTATTATTATTATTATTATTATTATTATTTTTATTAAATTTTTTTTTTTTTAATTTTCCAGTTTCGACGTTTCGAGTTTTTTATTGTAACCGAGTGGGTGTTTTTTTTTTTTTTTTTAATAAAAAAAAAACAAATACACCGAATGTTTAATATCCGATGATGATAATAATAATAATAATAAATTTTTTAACGAATCACCAATGCACCGGAAACGAATAAAAACGGAAGTCGAACGATTTTAAGAAATGTAAAAAAAAAAAAAAAATTTCCCAGTTTTTTTTCATTTATTTTTTATTTTCATAAGAACTCAAAAAAAAAAAAAAATTATTCCGTCGTCTGCTAGTTTATACAAACGTATATTCATGAATTATCAAATTCGAAAATTAAAGCCGGAAATGAACTTGAAAACATAAACAAAACGGTTTATGTAATATTAATTTCGTAAATTTTCACAACGGAAAAAATTTTTTTTTCAGAAAATTTATTTTAAAAAAAAAATTAATAATTAATTATTAATTTATTATAAACATAAGTATGTTTTTAAGCAGACGACGTTTTACTACGATTCCTATTAAAAACAAACGAATAATAAACACATTTAACGTCATGTTTATTTTTCCTTTGTGTAAAAAAAAAAAAAAAAAATTTATCACGCCTTTTAAACGTCATATTACGTAATTAATCAAAACTATTATTATTATTATTATAATTATTATTATTACGGTGAACTCGTGCGTTTTAAGGTTTTTTTTTTCTATTTACAAACTAAAGTAAAACCGTTATTAAAAAATAAATAAGAAAACAATGAAAACAATTCAATAAAATAATAAATAAATAAATAAAAGTTATTCGTTTAATAAAATTTACACGGATCAACGATCACAAATTATTTAAAAATAATTTAACAATTTTTATTTGACGAATGACCACACAATTATTATTATTATTATTAATCATATATTTTGGGTTTTGTTAAAATGATCACGTGATTAATTTAATTTTTTATTAATTATCGACGAGATCAGAGGGAGGTTTTTTTTTGTTTGTCCCCGATCGATTTCAAACGTTTTTAAAAAATCGTTAACAATAATAATAATACGATGTGGGTGACGTCATTAATAATAATTTTCCCATCCGCCATGTTTTATATATATTTTCCTTTTATTGCAGTTTTTGTGGTTTTTTTTTTTTTTAAACAAAGATTAAACCTTCGGACTCGACAGGATTTTAACAAAAAAAAATTTATTTTACGTGACTTGATTTTATTTTATTTAATAATAAAAAAAAAAAAATTATTTTAACTAACACGTAATTTTGTAATTTAAAATTGTTATACAACAGCCAACAACAACAAACAACAACAACAACAATAACGTAAAACAACACGAAACGACAAAAGAAAGAAAAAAAAAAATTTTTTTGTCCCCTTTTTTTTCGTTTTATTTATTTTTTTTCTCTCTCCGCCTCCCCTCCACTCCCCTTCCTCCCCTTTAATTTGTAACAATTATCGCATTTGCACCCGCACACACACCCTTCAAAAACAATCGATTGTAATGTAAAAAAAAAAAAAATAATACCCACAACCTAATCGTAATTATAATTAATAATATTTCATGTTGCCTTTTCATGTTGGTTTTCCTTTAAGAAGGCCCCCCAAAAAAAATTTTTTCTTTCCCAGGTATTAAAAATTTAATGTTTACCTTTCGGTCAGAAATAAAAAAAAAAAAAAAAATTAAATTATCCTTTTTCGGGTTTTTTAATTAAATTATTTTAACCGTAAGGTTTATAATTTAAAATTTTTTTTTTTTTTTCACGTGGTTTTTATCATTATTATTATCATCATCATCATCATTCCTAACTGTTGATTCAGTTTTTTATTAGGTTTTATTTCACCATTTATTAAAAAAAAAAAAATTTAATTTATTTAAAAGTTTCGGGTTGTATATCTATGGCGATGACGTATTCGTACTTTTTTTTTTACAAATTACATTTATCACGTAATAAAAATAAAAAAAAAAACCATTTTGTTAATTTTTTTTTT
>NW_002987827.1:34638-35912 GCF_000006295.1 Pediculus humanus corporis
AGGTAAAAAAAAGAAAGAAGACAGAGAGAAAGAGAGAGACAAGGAGATAAGAGCAGAGGAAGGAAAGAAAAAATGTAAAAAAAAGAGAGAAAGAGACAAGGAGATAAATAGAGAAAAGGGCAGAGAGAGAGAGAGAGAGAGAAGAGAGAGAAAACACGAATTAATACATAAACGTGCAAAAAAAAAATTAAAAAATTACTCAAAACAACACACGACGAAAAAAATTTAATTTTTATGAGTCAAAAAAAAACAAACAAACATTTAATTTTTAATTTTTTTGGGGAGATTCTTTTCTCCCCTTCTCCCTCCTCCCTCCTTCCCCCCACAAAAAAAAAACTAAACCGTACGTGAAACTTATTTAAAAATAAAAAAAATAATTTTTTTTTGTTACTCCGACACATATTTTATGAATTTATTTAAAACCTTTGCCTTTTTTTTCTATTAAAAAATCACGTGACTTTTAAACATTTTATAATAACAAGTTATTATTATTATTATTATTATCATTTAAGAAAAACGAAAAAAACAAAACATAAAAAGTCGAATAGAAATAAAAATTTTTCGTTAATTGTTAACAAAATAGAAAAAAAAAGGATAAAAATTTCAAATCAGGTACACACACACAGAGTAGCTGACTAATTTTTACGGTTTTTTTTAAAATCACGTGATAAGATTTTTATAAAAAAATTAAACGTACACGAATCTGATTGGAAAAAAAAGAAAACTCGGGAAATTTATATGTGTGTGTGTAACTTCATCATTCATCATTATTTTCTCCAGCGTACAAAAAAAAAAAAATCTGCTTTTTAAAATTCACAACAACACAACTGGAAGAATACCTTTTTTTAAAAAGAGAAAATAATACGTTGGTAAAAGTAAAAATTTTCTCTATTTCTCTCTCTCTCTCTCTCTTTTCTATTTTAAACAAGCCTTGTAATAAATTTTTCAATCGTATCACGAATTTTTTTTTTTTTTTTCTCGAAGGTTGTTCGTTAAATTTTCCTTTTTTTATTTAATAAAACAAAATTAAAATTATTATTCTTATTATGGAGGAAGGAGAGGAGGGGGGAGGAAAAAAGGAAAAGCCAAAGGAATAAAAATTCTCATAGGGAAAAAAATTTGGGGTATGAAAATGCACATAAGGAATGCATGCAAATATTTTTCCACATACATACACGCACGTGTGCGTTATTAAATGGAAAATTCTAGAAATTTTCATTATTTTTTAATTTGAGTATTCCTTATCCTGTACTTATCCCGAACTTATCCCGAAT
>NW_002987827.1:35932-45212 GCF_000006295.1 Pediculus humanus corporis
GTATCGACAGTTAAATTTCATTTGACTTTCGACGTTGAAGTACACTAAAAAAATATTACTTTTTATTAGTAATAATAATAAGTAATAAATTTTGATAATGTTTTAAACGTTTGTTTATATTTTTTATAAATTTTATTACCTCCCCCTCCCTCCCTTTTTATTAGGTTTATGTTATTTTCAGAGATTTTTATAATGAAAAATTGTTTTTTTGGGGGAGGGTTTAAGGGTTGTTTGAAGTGGTTTTTTTTTTCTTTTTGTAACAACAACAACGACAAATAAATAAAAAAAAGTTTTCTTTTTCAGTTAAAAAATAATAATTTTTCGAAAAGGAAAAAATAAAAATTTCGTCTGTTTTTGATTGGGTGACGAGGGAGGGGGAAAAAAATTAATTATTATATATATATATATATATAAAAGTAACGACATCGTAAATTTTAACGGTGAAAATAATACGCGACGTTTGAAAATTTTTTTTTTTTGGCGGGAAAAAAAAATGGCGTAAAAGATTTGCGATAATTTACCGCCACATAAAAATTTTTTTTTTTATGAAAGAAACGAAAAAAAAAATCTTCTGCTTTTAACGATACGATAAAATATCTAGAGAGGAGAGGGGGAGGAGGGAGGAACAAAAAAAAATTGATTTATCGATTTAATAGTGAGGGAAACCGATTTTTTTAAAAAAGAAAATAAAATCAATAATTATAATCATGTTGATGATAATAATAATAATCAATTTTTCCCCACCCCTCTTTGTCTTTTTTTCCGATCAGAAAAATTTAATGATAAAAGTTTAAAAAAAGGAAAAAAAAGAAAAAAAGAGGAAAAAATCAATAACGCGCCATATTTCATTGTGTTCGTTTTTTTTTTTTTTTCTAATTACACGTCAAAATTCATTTTCCGTCATTTTTTTTTTTTATTTGATTTTGGGTTTGATATTTTTTGACGTTCGTAATTATATTTATTTACTTATCATTATTATTATTTTTTTTTTATTAATAAAAAAAAAAAGAGAGAAGAAAGAAAAAAAATTTTTTTTGAAATTTACCTGAAAATATGTGAAACTTTGAAAAGAGAGAGAGAGAAAAAGATAGGGGAGGGAGAGATACGGGAGAGGGAGAAAATGAGAAAGAGAGAGAGTAAAAGCTCAATAACATTTTTTTCATTTTTCTCCTTTCTTTTCAATAAGTTTTTTTTTCAAAATGTTTTTTTTGCAATGCATTTTCTAATGGAGAAAAATTTTTTATTCATATTCGCAAGGTGTGTGAAAAAATGAAAAACCGCTTTAATTTAATCTCTAAACACATTTAAAAAAAATACTATTATTATTATTATTTAGGAAAAAAGGAAAAAGAACCTTGTTTGGCTTTTCGGTCAAAATTTAAATTCGAAACGATAATTCCGCACTTTTTAAAATTATTCCAACACACCAAAGAAAACAAATGAAAAAAGGCGCCATTTTTAAATTCCCCCTCTCCTCCCCGTTTCTTTGGAAATTTTCAAGGTCATTTTGAAAATGAAAAAAATGCGCGCATACGTTATACAAGTGTTTTGATTATATGCGGAGTAAATGTTTGTTACGCAAGTTTTTAACACGAAAATTTTTTTAAATAAAATAATAATAATAATAATGTAAAATGCGTCAGGTAAAGATGTCAATTTTACGTGTTTTTATTTTTTTCTTTCATTTCTTTTAACTTAAAGAAAGGGAAAGAGAAGGAGAGAGAAAGAGAGAGAAAGAAAGAAAATTTTTTTATTTTTATAACCAAAACTCTTAATGGAGTTTTTGAGTAGGTTTACCTTTTTTATTTTATTTTATTTTTTAAATTTCGAACTTTTTTTTTTTCATGAATATTGAAAAACTGGAAAGAGAAAGAAAGAGAGAGAGAGAGAGAGAGAGAGAGAGAAAGTGCAACAATAATAAAACTTTTTTTTTATGTTGGATTTAACGAAACGGGAAACAAACAACAATAAAAATTAACATGCGGTTTTGCCAGGATTATATTTTTTTTTTTTTTATTCCAGGTTGTGAAAAAATTTTTTATTAATGTTTTTTATACGTTCAACAACAACGACAACAACAACCAAACCAGGTCAGTTAATAATAATTTGAATAACTGGAGAAAAAAAAAAAAAAAATTTATAGGTTTATGTAGGATCGATTGTAAAATTTTTTTAATACGCAATTTTATCTTTTATTTTTATTTTTTTACTCTATGACATCCCTTTTACGTAACGCGGATTTAACGTTCAGGTACAAATTCCAATTAAATCCTCCTCCTCATTTTCCTCCATAAAAAAAAAAATTCAACGAATGGAAAAACAGAATCGTAACATAAAATCCTAAAATTTTTTACAATTAACTTCCGGTTTTTGCATTTACGAAAAATTTTAATTTCGAAAGAAAATTAAATAAAATTTTTATACGTAGTAAATATTATTTTTTTTTTTTTCAAATAAATTTCTTTCTAGAAAATTCGGTTACTTAAAAAAAAAAAAATTAATTAATTAATTACGTCACGCGTGGAATTTTTTGTTTTTTTTTTTTTTTAATTGCGGAAACGGTAACGAAAATTTTTCTCATTAAAACACTTGAATTATTTATATATATAAAAATTTAAATTTTTTGTTTTACTCCGGTTGTTTCGTTTGTTCGATGTTGTGTTTTAAAAAAAACGTAAAAATTTTATTGTTTGTTAGTTGTTGTTATGTTTTAAATAAAGACAACCACGTTGGTAATAAATTTTTTTTTATCTTATATTAAAAAGAAAATAATAAAGGAAACATCAATTTGAAAAGTTGATTTCATATTTATATATATAAAAATATCGTTTATTTGTTTGTTGCGTTTTAAATTTCATTCTACGGTTATAGTTTTGTAGTTTTTATTATAGAAAATAAAAAATGAAAATTTTTCGTGACAACTTAACAAAATAACGTGATTAGCTGTAATCAAATAAACAACAAACAAAAAAAATCGTCAAAATTTAAAACAAACATGTTTTATTACTCGAGTGACCATGCACACACCTTACGTGCAAAATATTTACTAACAATCAACCATGCAACAAATCCTTTTTCTAATGTATTAATTATTACGTCGCTGCAACAACAACAACAACAAACAATAAATAATTCAAATAAATAAGTCATTATAAGGTTTTGTTTATGTTTTACATTTTTATTCCCGGTTCTTAAGGCCGAATAAAAACACAAAAACAAAATTTTTTTTTTTATAATTACGCAACAAACAAACAAACGAAATCGTGATAAATTTAATTTCGTGCTTTTTTTTTTTATTATTAATCTTATTTTGGTTATTAATTTAATTTAAAGTTTTCAAATTGTCTTCTCTTTACTAATCTCTCTCTCTCTCTCTCGTAATCTTATTGTCATTTTTGTTTCTCTCTCTCTCCTTTTTTTTTTACTTAAACCCTCGGTAAACCTATTATATACAAAAAAAAGCCTTTTATATAATAATTGTAATTTTATCACTTTGACCATTTGGGGGGGAAAAAAAAAACGAAAAAGAGGGACAAAGAAGAGGAAAAGGAAGGGGAATTATAAATTACAGAAAGGAAAAAAAAATTAAAGAGGGGAAGAAGGTAGGGGAAGAAAGAAGGAGGATTTTGCAAGAGGATGAGAAAAAATAAACGGAGTACGAGAAAGAAAGAGGAGACAAATGAAGTAAGAGGTGGAATCAAGGAGAAAAATGGGAGGGAAAATGAAATAGAAGTAGGAGGAGTTAAAAAAGGGAATGGGAGGAGATTAATGTTATGGAGGAGGAAAGGTAATGGAAAGAGTAGGAGGGATTAAGTAGGGGTAATAGGAGGAGTTAAGGTAGGAAACGGGAGGAGATTAATGTAACGGAGGGGAAAAGATAAAACAAATGAAAAGAAACTGAATTAAGGAGGGGAAACAAAATGTTATGGAGGGATAAGGAGGGTTGAGGAGGAGATAAGTAAAGTAGGGGAAATTCAGGGAAAGATAAAAAAATAATAATAATCTCAGTTAAATATTAAACGATTTTCGAAAAAAATTTACCGAGCGAGAACAATTAAAAAAAAAAAAAATTATAATGATTACTTGAAACGTTCCCTTTTTACTCTTTTCTCCCCCTCCCCCTTTCCTTCCTTCCTCCTCCTTCAAAGTACCCAAAAAAAAAAAATTTTTCAAGAGGAAAACTTCGTCAATTATTATCAAAAAAAAAAATAAAATAAAAACATAAAAAATTATCGATTTATTTATTTACTTATTGATCTTTAAAAAAAAAACTTAACTTATTATTATTATTATTACTATTATTATTATTATTATTTTTTGTTTATTACTTTCGTAAAATCAAAATTTTAGTAGTTTTTTTTATATATAATGTAAAAAAATATTCGTTTTATTTTCCGGTAAAAAAAATAATAATAATAATTTTTTAATTTTATTACTTACTCTTTTTCCTCTTTCTCTATCTCCATTAATTGAAATAATAATAATAATAATAACGTCGTTATTAATATTTCATAAAATTTATTAATTTAATTAATTAATAAATTAATTATTAAATATTATTTTTTTTCATTTTACGTTTAGAGAAAAAAAATAATAAAAAAAAACGCAGCGTTTAAAAATTAAATTTTTTTTTTTCCTTATTCGCTTCTTAACATTCTGTGAAACTTTAATAATAATAATAATAATAATAATAATAATAATAATAATAATAATAATAATAATAATAATAATAATAATAATAATAAATAAGGAAAATATGAAAAATATGATATGAGAATAAAAAAAATTTTTTCTTTCTCTCTCTCTCTCTCTTATTCTTCATCTTAAAATTAAAAGAAAACGATTTTTCGAACTTGACCTAAATATAAATATATTGAATTTCTGGAATTTTTATGGATAAAATATAAGGAGAAAAAATTTTTTTTTTTTTTTTAAACGCGATAAAAATTTAATGGAGAAAAAAAAAAAAACAAAAAAATTCGTGGGATTAATGATGATAATGATGATGATGATGATGATGATGATGATGATGATGATGATAATGATGATGATAGTGATGAGGTCGATATTAATTTAAAAATTTTTTTTTTTTTGCTGGAAATATTATCCAAGAGGACTTAAATGAAAAAATTTTTTTTTTGCTTACGTATAATCGTGAATGTTGGAACGTGTTTGATACCGTCGTTAGAAAAAAAAACGTGGAATTAGATCGTAAAAAAAAGAAGGGGAAAATTTTATTTAAAATAAACATTCGGTGAATGAATGAATGAATGAATAAGAAAAAAATTTTTTTTTTAAGGTTTTGACTTTCTTTCCGTTTTATTCAGGGTTTTTTTCTTTTAACTTGACCTTTGACTCCTTTCAAAAAAAGGAAATTTCTTTTTTTTGGAATTGGCTCTTTAACTTTTTTTTTTTTTTTCCAAATAGGCTCTGAATAAATTTGTTTTTAATGAGAGCAGGTAGACAACAAAAAAAAAAAAAGTTTTTAAATTAAGGAAAGTAAAGAAGAGAGAGAGAGAGAGAGTAAACTAACTGCCTTGGGAGATTTTAGAATTAAATTGACTTTGTTTTCATAATGCAGAAGGTTTTTTTTTTTTATACGAAGCGTAAGAGAGAGAGAGAGAGAGGAAACCGGAAAGAGAAGAAACGGAGGAGAAAAATAAAGTAAAAAAAAAAAAGGGAATGATAAAAAAGCGACGCCGCGTAAAAAAAAAAAAAAAAACCTTTTTTTTCAAACGGAAATTATGTTTTGTTTATTTGATAAACACACACACGCACACGCACACGCACACGCACACACACACACACACACACATGACTTTTAATATTTCTCATCGTTCTTTTTGTACCAACATAAATAATAATAATAATAATTAAATAAAAATAAACAAATAAATTATAAAATTTTTTTTGTTTTTTTTTTTTTTAGTAGTAAAAAATTATCATTATAGTTTTTGATGGAAAATATTATGGAATACCTGGAAAAAATAAATAATTTTTTTACATAACCCTCCCCCTCCTCCGGCCCCCATTAATAATAAATAAATAAAATTAATTAAAAATTATGTAGGGATAATCCTAAGATTATCATTATCTATCTCTATCCTTATTCATTACCTTAAAAATTAATTTCACGTATAAATTTTGAAAAATGGTTTTCCCGCTTTTCCTTTTTTCCTTTTTTGTTTTGTCCGAAAATATAAATAAAAAAATTGCAAAATAAATAATAATAATAATAAGTGTAAAGTTTATTTAAAAAAAAAAAAACGAAAACTTATGCAAATTCAAAAGAGAGAGAAAGAGAGAGAGAGGGAGGGGGGAGGGAGATGAAATAATTGTAAAAAATTGAAATTTGTTGACTCCCTTTCTCTCTCTCTTTTTTTTCTTTTCAAAAAAAAAAAAAAAGGTTTTGAACCTTTTTAAAAAACTGACTCGGACACAAAACCCTCCTCGAGTTTTTTTTTTTTCCCTTTTTCCTTTTTCTTCTTTTTTTTTCTCTCTCTCTCTCTCTCTCTCTCTCTCCAAATTTATTACAAACGAATTAAAAAAAAAAAAATTAAGTTTTAATTTTATTCAAAAAAAAAAAAATTTTCGTTTTTTTTTTTTTTTGCAGACCTCAAATAATTTTTCATTTTTTTCCCACTCGCTCTCTCTCACTCTCTCTCTCTTTTTCTTTTGATTCACCACAAAAAAAAAAGAAACTTTTTTAGGCGAAAACCTTGAGGCGACCGAACCAGTAACAAAAAAAAAAAACTTTTAATTTAGTACAATCGAGAAAAGAAAAAAGAAAAAATTTTTTTTTTAAATTTATATTTAATTTATTAAACAAAGGAAAAGGTTTTTCTTTTTTTCAACAATTGTTATTATTATTATTATTATTATTATTATTATTATTATTATTATTATTATTACTGCCACAATTTTTTTAATTAAACGAATGAAACGTAACAATACAAAAATAATTATTTGTTTTTCCATTGAAATTATTCGTACCAGTCGAATCCTTTTCGAAATATATCTCAATTACACGTAAATAATATCATTTTAGAACATTTTTGAAACTTTTATTTCAAATTTCATTTGTAAACCATTTATCTCGACAATCAATCAATCAAAAAAAAAAAAAATTCGAGTTGTCAAATTTATCATTCAAAAGGTTTTAAATTCGTAAACAAACAAACAAAAAAAAAATTTGTGTTTTTTAAAAAGGTTTAAATGCACGTTTATCAAAACCGGATATGATTTTTTATCATTTTTAAAACGATAGTACACACACACATGCACACACAAACACACGATCGATAAGAGACAACACAATCCCAGTAAAAAAAAAAAAAAAGCTTTCAAACCTTTTATCATTTTTCTTTTTCAATTTTTTTTTTTTTTTGAGTGTGTCACGAAAAAGAGAAAAAAGCCTCTGAGGGGTCGCGAAAATTTTCAACAAAAAAAAAAAAAAATTTTTTAATCCGATGTTAATTAAATTTTTTATTATCATTATCATTATTATTATTATTATTATTATTTAATACTATTAAAATCCTTTAAAATTTTTTTTATTATAAAATAATTTTTTTCCTTTGCATCTCATCCGTAAAAAAAAAAATGAAAAAGGAAGACGTGGAGGACACAGCAAAAAAAAAAAAAAATTAACTAAAACACCTTCTCCTGTTTATTTTTTTTTTGAGGGGGGAGGGGGAGGGTGAAAAGGGAATTTTTCATATCCTTTCCTATATGTGAACCTTTTTATTAATTGCGACAATATAAATTTAATTATCGTGTAAAAAATTCTCACACGAACACACGAACGTACGTACGCGAAAAATCATTTTTATAATTTAAATTAATACTTTTATTATTATTATTATTATTATTATTATTATTATTATTATTATTATTATTATTATCACGCTTAAAAAAAAAAAAAGTTATCAACCTTAATTTAAATAAATTATTTTAATAAACGTTAGAGTGACGTCAAAAAAAAAATTGTATTACGATCACGATGTGATGATTCTTAATGTTTTATAAGATGATAAGATGTTTATGAATTTATCAAACGGAAACTATATCGATCGAATTTATTTCCGGTTTTGCGATATCGGCATGACGTAGACAATTAAATCAGTAAATATTTCCAACCGTAACGTTTGTCGTGAGTACGATTAGAGTTTTCCAAATTCGGTTACGACAGCAGGTCTATGCACAGTTCTGTATGATCAACAAATCCACACTGACAGAACTGTGCCAGCCAACAAACCGGATATCATCCTGAGAAGCATAATGCGGAAAAATGGTGTAAGCTGATTGAAGTATTCGTGCCGAAACAAAAGGTTGAAATAGCCAGAATGTGGGGAATAAAAACAAAAAACGATTCCGGTCATTGTGGGAGTATTGGGAGCCATGCCACATTCAATAAAAGAAAATTTAAAAAAGATTTTGAGGAACCTAAAAGAAGAAACCATCCAGGAAATCGCACTATGTGGGACGGCCCACATTCTTCGAAAGCAGCAGTAAAACTATGGAATCAGTTACAAACCTCGACAAATAAAAATCCTACCGTGTTATACGAATTAATAATTAATTAATTAATTAATAATAATAATGATGATGATGATGATGATAAATCGATATTCTAATTCGAACGATAAATAAAATATAATAATAATTTAATAATTCTTCATTCTAACATAAATATCTTGTATTTTTTCTTATTTAACCAAAAAGAAAAATTGTTTTTATTACGTCACATTTATTTTTAATAAAAAAACAAAACAATATAAATAAATAAATAAATAAAAACAATTTGTTAAGCCAATTATTTAAATATTGGACGTTAAATATAAATATATACGTGGTATAAAAATCTGTAGCAAATCATTTGTGACAGAGTCACAGAACGAGACGTTTTTGATTTATTTATATATTTTTTTTTTATATAAAAAATCTTTTTCCCTCTTTCTCTCTCTCTCTCTCTCTCTCTCGGATTGTTTTCTCGTAAAAACCATTTTTTTCCCTTCGTATTATTATTATTATTATTATTATTATTATTATTACTCTTACTAAACGCGATAAATTTGTCTTTTGAAATTTTTTTTTTTTTTAAAAAAACATTTTTGAATTTAAAAAAAAAAAAAATTTCTATTCGTTTATTATTATTATTTACTTTTAATTAATTGATGATTTCGCTTCCTTTTATAATAATAATAATAATAATTCCTTTGACAAAACAAAAATTAAATTCCTTTTTTTTTCAAAATAAATAAATTTGAAAATTTTTACT
>NW_002987827.1:45606-92441 GCF_000006295.1 Pediculus humanus corporis
GGAGGGGGAAGAGGAAGAGAGAGAGAGGGTGAGGGAGCGAGTGTGTGTGAGTGAGAGAGGGAGAGGGGATGAGGGATAGGGATGAGAAAACAACCTTGAATGGAATGCGATTGGAATTTGTCGATGATTATTATTTCACCTGTCTCACACACTCACAAACTCCCTCATCGTTTACTATTTAAATTGAGTGACGTTCTCATCCTTGTTAATAATAATAATGATAATGATAATAATGATAATGATAATAATGATAATAATAATGATAAAGTTTTAAGCACGGGTTTTTTTTGAAATTTTCTTTTAATAATTAATAAACTTCGATGTTAATTTTAAGTCTAAAAAAAAATGAAAAAAAAAGGTGATAATAATAATAATTATGTATTTATTTATTTATTAATGTTTTCGTTAAAATAAAAAAATTCTATTAATTAAACCAATCGACAATTTTAAAAAATTAATTATTGATTATTAATAATTATTATTCGTTTTACATAAAAATTTGTTTTTTTTTCTTTTTGTTATAATTTCGTTTCTATTGTTTATTTTATAACAATTATTATTATTATTATTATTATTTTTTTTTTTTTTTTTTAAATTTAAAAATTTTAGTTTTAAATTTTATGAAACCCCCCCCCCCAAAAAAAAAAAAAAGAAAAACAATGAAAAATAATTTTTTCTCGTTAGAAAAAAAATAAAAATAAAATATATAAAACGCGAATGTTATTAATCTTCAATATTATTAATAATAATTAAATGTAAATACTCGTTAATATAAAAAATAATAATAATAATAATTACGTTAGATTATTTTATATTTAAATTAAAAACTCTCACGTTTAGCTTTTGTTATAATTAATTTTCTTTTTTTTTTTAACGATTTTTTTAGAATAATTTTAAATGTTTAAAAAAAAAAAAACATTTAAGCTCGCGCCATTTAATTTTTTTTTTCTTATTAATTCATCTTTTCACTATTATTATTATTATTATTATTATTATTATTATTATTATTATTATTATTATTATTATTATTATTATTATTATTATTTATGAATAAAAAAAATATACCGACGATGACGATGACGATGCTCACGTTTTGTATTTCAAATCATCAAACGTAATTTTTTTAAAAAATTTTTTTCTTATTTTCCCATTATCGATCCTCATAACAACAACAACAACAACAATAATAACAACAACAACAACAACAACAATAACAACAACAACAACGCGACAATTTTTTCTTTCTTTCCTCATTTTAAATGTAAAAATTAATTTTTTTTATAAAAAAATAAAGAAAAAAAAAGAAACTACTGCTTTTCTTTTCGTGGTAAAAATCGTAGGAGGTAAAATAGAAAATTAAGTAATTTTTTTTTCTTCTTTCCCCCCCCCTTATTAATTAATTACATTTTTATGTTTTATTATTATTATTATTATTATTATTATTATTGTTTTTATTGTAATAACGAAGTGAAATTTCAAAAAAAAAAAGAATCATTTTAATTTCTTAAATGTCTCCCCTCTAATATGGCTTTTTATTAAACGATAAGAAAAAAAAAAAGAAAACAGGATTAATAATGATGATAATAATAATATCAATGCGTTCGATTCTAGTTTTTTTTTTTTTTCGGGGGGGAAGGGGGATGATTAATAATAATAATAATTTTTATTCGTTCGAAATGAGAGAGAGCGAGAAAAAGCCAAAAAAAAAGGCAAAATGCGAGACTTTAAATGTTTTCGTTGTTATCGACGATTGTTTTATTTTGCTTTCGATTTCGAATTGATCGTTACGTATTAAAATGTTTCAAAACTTTATCGCCAAGGCATTTTTTCGCGGAAAAAATAATTTTTTTTTTTAAAATGTATTTTTCTTTATTCTAATAATCCCCGAACGAACATTGAAAAAAAAATTAATAAAAATTTTTTTTTTGTTTTTAATTTATTTTCATCGAATGTTCGATAATAAAAAATCGATTTATTTGTTTTATTTATTTATTATTTTATTTGTTATTATTTATATTTATTTATTTTTGATAACGAAAAGAAAAATATATATATATATATATATTGTATATATAATTTTATTGTTAAAAATTTAATTTTTGTTTCGTCGCGTAAAAAAAAATAATCGAAAATTTTTATTTATTTTATTTCGTTTCGTTTCGTTTAATAATTTTTGAAAATAAATAAATAACTAAATAAATAAATAAATAAAATTTTATACTGTTTTTGTTTTAGAAAAGAAGAAAATTCAACTCTAGTGTTTTCACTCTCGAAAACCTAATTTAAAATTTAAATTTTCTTTTTTTTTCTTTTAAAGTGGTTTCAAAAGGCGAAAATTTTATTTGTTTATTCTTTTAAGAGAGTGTGAATTTTTATACTTTCCATAATCATTATTATTATTATTTTTCTTCCATATTTTTCTTATTTTATATAAACACATAGAAAATAATAATAATAATGTGTGTGTGTTTTTAAATTGTATTATTTTTCTCACGAAGCGTGTAATGCCGTCAATCGGTTCGACTAATACCTCACGTAAATGCGTATCTTAAAGCGCATGCGATCGAAACATGCGCCCCCCGACGAAAAAAAAAAAAATGACGAACTAGCTTGAGGCTATGCCCAGATTCCTAAAAAAAAAAAATCCCAAAAGGTTTTTTAAATTCGTACGGATGGGAGAAAGAAAAGGGATTAGTTTTTCCGTTTTGTCAACATTATATAGCTTTAATCGTCTCGACTTGGTATAAATCGTTTCTTCGAGAAACGCAAAAAATCCTTCGAGATGCAAAAAAAATTACGCGCACTCACCGTTAATTATTTTTTTTTTGTTATCACTACATTTAAAAGGAAAGGTTTACGTACGAAATGATAATTAAATAAATTATTAATTAAAATAATTTAAAACGAAATGATTAATAAATATACGATCGATTTTAAAAATTCTTTAATTTAAACGATATTATCAAAATGGCCGCCTTTCGAATTTAATTACAAACACATATACGCGTTTTTATTATTATTATTATTATCGATAAATCCACGTATTTTTTTTTAATCAGGTAGGGGTGTGGTGGTGTAATTAACAAAAATTTACGTAGTGAATTTCACCCAGGAAAAAAAAGAAAATTTTGTTGTCATTTTCCCGATAATCGCAGTATTTAAAATTTATGTACATGCATTTTTTTAATTTCCTTTGTCTCTTTTTTTTTATTATCAAACGATAAAATTAAAAAAAAAAAAAAAGTCAAAGAAATTTAATTTTCCTATCGAATTCGATCGATTTAAAAAAAAAAAAAAATTTTCTCACACGCACCCGCTCCCCCCTTCTCGGGATTCGGTCCACCACCTCCCTTTTCCCGCACAACAAAAAATGAGGGGGAAATATTTTTGAAAAGATTTCGGTAATTGAAATGTATATATTTATGACGTCATCGTTTTAAATTTCTCTGTTTTTTTTGTAAAAATGGAATTATTTTAAATTAAAAAGGCCTTAAGGGAAATAATTACATTTAACAAAAGTTTATATATGTATTAGGCCATATAACGCCTGTTTTCTCTCATAATCTTTACGTATAATATGTTATTTTAATAATTATTTGTTTGTTTGTTTGTTTGTTTAATTACAAACATTACAAACGACGTTTATTATTTAACGATACTTTTTTTTGAAGTGAAAATATTCATTCATTCGTTCGTTTCTACGTTTCGAACGTGTTTTTGTCTTTCCCCCCAAAATTTTCTTTTTCTTTTTTTTTTCTAGAAAGAAATCCGTGCAATTTTTACATAAATGCAAAAAAAAATATCGAATGATTTATGTATACATAAAACAAAATAAAATTATTTATAATTCGCATCGGAATAAATAAATTTATATATAAATATATTTCGATCAATCAAACGGAAAAAAGAAAAAAAATAATTTCAAATGGAAAAAAATTCTGGAAGCGTTTTTTTGTTTTTTTCCAGGGAAAAAAAATTTCTCTCCACGTTCGTTTCTAAAACTTTTTTTTCGGGGAGCTTTAAAATTTTCTTTCTCGTTAATTATCAAAGATTTGATTTTTTTTTCCATTTTTTATTATTCTAATTTTTGTTTGTTTTGGTATAATTTATTTAAGTGCATTTTTTTTTTTGCTGTCGTTAAACTTTTCCCATTTTTCCTAGCCGTAAATAATAAAATATTTGCATTTTTTTTATTTTATAATAATAATAATAATAATAATAATAATAATAATAATAATAATAATAAAACACTTAAATGATTAATTATTTTTTAATTATTTTTTATAAAAAGCTTGACTTTTGCCAAAAAAAAAAAAAAAAAACGTTTTTTATTTTATTTTAATGACGTCACGCATATGCGTAATGAATTTTTTTTGTACGTTAAATTAAAGTACGCGGTTTAAATTTTAACGTATCGTTTATTTATTAAAGTTTTCATTTTATATAAGTTTTGCTAGTACGGTTATTCTAGTCTTACATCATTTCCGGTGGGACTTAATTCCGGTCTCGTGTGTACTATTTATATCATTTTTCCTTACTAAACGTCAACCGTGTTAAGAAAAAAGGAAAATCTTTCGCATTTTATTTTTCCTTTTAAATTTTTTTTTTCGGAAACAGTCCAAAGGATTCGTGTTATGTATGTAAACAACACGTGATCAATTCTTTTTAGATAACCGGAAGTATTTTTATAACGATTTTTTCATTTCCGGTTTTTCATTTTTTTCTTTTCAATCAATAAATTTTAATTTATTATTATTAATAATAATAAAAACTAATAAATAATTTCAATTTTTATTTATTTAAAAAAAAAACATTAAATAAATAAATTATTGGAAAAACGTTAATAAATAAATAAAAACGAATTTTTATGTATATATTTAAAATTTATTGACGTTTTCCCTTATCAATAATGATTGATTACTATTATTAATAATAAAAAGTAATAATTTCGAAAAAAAAAAATAAATAAATAAAATAAAAATTTATAAATGCGTGTGATATATGTATATAAAAACGATGTGTGTGTGTATGCATTTATCATCTATCCGTATTATTATTATTATTATTATTATTCGTTATATCCTTTTTAATCTTTTTTTTTTTTTTTCATGTACGTGGTCCTAAGGTAAAAGGTTTTATATATATATATATATAAATCCTTTTTTTTCTTTTATTTATTTATTTATTTTCCGACATTTTTTTTTTTTTTTTGTAATTTTATAAAGTGTTTTTTCCTTTTTTCATTCCTTTTTTTTCTTTCCTTTTTTCCTTTTTTTTTACAACATACGAACGTATTTTTTTTTTTTTTTTTTTTAATTCTTAACGTGAAAAGTTACACGCCATGATTTATTATAAAAAATCAAATAATTTTTTCTTTTTTTTTTTTACCGTTAATTGATCGGTCGTTAACGTATTCGTTTAATTAAATAATTAATTTATTAATTTCGTATCTTATTAATTAATTAAAAATATTAGAGTAATTAATTATTTTTCGTGTGATAAGAAATGACGTCATCATCGCGTCCGGTTTTAAATTTACGAAACGATTATTATTATATTTCGTGCTCCAAAAAAAAATGTTTTGCGTGTTTTTTTTGTTATCGAAATCGTTTTTAAAAAAATAACGAGATAATATTAATGTGGAATGAATGAATGAATGAATGAATGATTTTAAGGAAAACGACAAAAAAAATTTTTTTATCTTTTTCGGGGAGTAGGAAAAATGACAAAAAAAAAAAAAAAAACGAAATTAAAATCAAGTCGAGTATAAATTATTAAAATTTTTTTTTTTGTCTTTTTGTGGGGGGAGAGGGCACGGGGGGAAAGGGGGAAGGGTAAATGGGATGGAAGGTGAAATAAAATTAATGTTTTGTTTTTTTTTTTATTTTTTTTTAAAGTAGAAAATAAAAAAAAGAAAAAGGAAAAAAAAAAAGAGAGAAAAATAAATTTAAAGCTTTAAACAACGACAACGTTTTATTATTATTATCATTATTATTATTATCATCGTCATGGAAATAATTTTTTTTTTAGTAAGTGTATTTACTTTATTTTTTTTTATGCTTATCAAAATGTCCGATTTAATGCCGATCGATAATCAATCAATCAATTATTTTTTAAATCTTTTATTAAAAAAAAACAAAAAAAAAATGGCGGATCATTACCGTCATGTTTTACGAGGAAAAAAAATTATTATTATCATTATTATTATTATTTGAAACAAAAAGAAATTTAACGAATTAAATACATATATATATATATATATAAATTTTTCGTTTGCCTTTTAAGGTCAAACCTTTTTTTATTTTTTTTTGTGTAATTTTACAAAAACAAATCATTCAAAATAATTGATTTTACGTTTCAACGATTTCAATAAATTTAATTTTAAAATCGTTTCTAGAAATTTCTTTTCCTTTTCTATTTTTTTTTTATTTTATTTTATTTCTTTCTTAATTAATTAATTAATTTCTATCGTCGTCGTCGTTGTCGAGATAAAAATTTTCACCGAAACGATAATTTTTAATTAAATTTTTCTTATTACGCCACTGAATATTTTTTTGAAAAAAAATAAACGAATCGAAAGAGAAAAAAAAATGGCTGACAAAAATAATAACCCGCGTTAAAATATTTTTTTTTAAAAACATGTCGATGATTAAATAAAAAATAAAATTACTAACGCGGTGAGAGAGAAAGAGAAAAAGAGAGAGAGAGAGCCTGAGGGGGGTAAAAAAAAAAAAAAAAGGGAAATAGGATAAGACGAAATTATATTTCCGGTACGTAAAACGGATATACGGGAAAAGCAAAAAAAAATATAACCGACGTCGACGATGATAATGATGATGAAATTTACTTTAAAAAATGAATTTTCAATGTAAAAACCTTCGTGACGTCATAAAAAAATTTTAATTATTATTATCATGAGCAAAGGAAAACAAAGGAACCTTATAACCGACTGGAGAACGTTTAGACCTGAATTATTTTATTTTATGAAATCATAATTAGTTTTATTTATTTACAAAAAAAAAAAAAATTTATTTTACAACGTTTATATTCTCTTGTTTTATTTTTTTCCTTCCACGTTTTTCACCCCTCCTCCCTCCCCGCTTTTAAATAAATAAATATCCGTTTCTAAAAGAGTAAGTTTTTCAAAAAAAAAAAAAAAACCTTTAAATAAAATTATTATTATATTCGCTATCACCAAAAGAAAAACGAAACAAACAAACAAACAAAAATTTTTTTTTATTGTTTCTTTTAATAAATTATTCCGTAACTGTTTTCGTCTAATGACACGACCGAGTCGATTCACAATATCTCATTTTCTTCAACTCTTTTTCTTTTTTTTTTCCTTTATTTTTATTTTTATTTTCATTTTTCCCACTGGTGGCGGTTAATGGTTTTACCAAAATCTAATTTAAAATATTATTATTATTATTATTATTTTTATTGTTATTATTGTTATTTTATTATCATGGCCGCTTTAACGCTTTCGGTTTTTTTTTTTTTTTTTTTTAAATAAATTTTTAATAAATTTCAAATTTTTAACGATTTTACAAAATTTTTTACAAATTGATTATGGACTCACGGTTTTATTAATTAAATATTTAAAATTTGGCGTGGAATTAGATGCGGGTGGGGTGGAGGTGGAGTTGAGGGTAGGGGTAAAAAAAAAATTTTTCGATTCGTTTAAATGATGAAAAAAAATTTAAAAAAAAAGAGAAGACGTTTTTTTTTTTTTTAGTTAAGAAATCAAATAGGGAATTGAAACGTGAAAAATAATCATTTAACGGTTCATTTAATTCGCCACCCCCTCCCTTCCTCCCTCTCTCTCTCTCTCTCTCCCCTTCGATGAGTTTTTCAACCCTTAAAATTTTAAAAAAAAAAACACCCGTAATAAATAATTTTTAAAATAAAAAAGTAGATTAATTTAAACAAACATAAAAACGTCGTTTGATCTTTAAAAAAATTTTATTTCTCTCTTTAAAAAAAGAAAAACAAAATTTATTAGCACGTAAACATTTAAAAACGTTAAGCAGACGACAAAAAAAAAAAAAAACGACGACAGCGATCGATGATTCATTTTTCATTGCTACAATCTTCGAAAAAAAAAAATGTTTTTTTCTAAAGTTAAAAATATTAAAATCCTCGGGGTAGTAAAAAAAAAAAAAATTTCTTTTTTTTTTGTCTGCTGACCCGACAAAAAAAAAAAAAATTCCTCTTATCATTGGTCAATGACTTTGGTCTTTTGGGTAAACGGGTTTTCCTCCCTTTCTTATTTCGATAAAAAAAATTTTTTTTCCTCTGAACCTAAAAAATTTTACTTTTAATACGGACACAACACATAATAATAATAATAATATTAACGTGTAAATATATATATTTTTCTTTATTTTTCTTTATTCGTATCAATTCTTTCGTGTAAGATTACCATGTGACAGAACATCCTAAATTTTGTCGACTTAACATCTTTGAGGTTTTCGATCTCTAAAATCCTTTCTAAGCTCGCCTTTCTATAATTGAAAGCTAATCCACTATCACTTTGGATTTATATATATAAATATATATATTTTTTTTTCTTTATCTATTTAGTTAACCTGTCCTTTTCTTTTCTTTTCTTTTTATCAAAAACAACAACAACGGATTAGTTCCTTACTTCCTTTTTTTTAATAATAATAATTATTACTATTTGTGTTATTAAATTGTATACAAATGACTAATAATCACAATCCGGGTCTCGATTTTGTAAAACTTCCGATTAAAAACTTAAATTTAGTCACGTGAATTTACTAAATAATAATAATAATAATAATAATAATTGATTTCGTGTAAAAATCAAACGATTCGCGATAATCCTTAATAATAATAATAATTTTTAAATAATTAATTGAATTTTGTCCGCGGTGGATTTTATTTTTTTTGCACGGATTACGTACCTGTTTCGTACCTGTTTCGTACCGATTTCGTACCGATTTTCCACTGATTTTCCACCCGTGAAAATATTCATTGTTTTTTTTTTTTTTTTAACTTTTTCCAAATAAAAATTTTATTTCAGATAAAAAAAAATTTTCAAAGGAGGAAAAATCATTATTATTTTCTAGAAAATTTCAATTAAATACGATCGGAAAAATAAATAAGGTCGGAAAATAAGAAAAATAAATACATAAGTTTGTTGAAAAACGAGTTAAAAATTATTTAAAATTTATTTTTTTTAATAAAAACTTTTTTTTTTTTTTTTTAGTTTTAATTAAGAAATATATCGTGACGTAATAATAATTAACGTATCGTGACGTCAGCAAAAAAAATTTACGGTTAAATTATTTTTAATAATAATAATAATAAAAATAATAGTTTAAATTATTATTATTAACAGAAAAAAAAAAAATTCAACGATTTCTGTGCGTTTTACGTATTATCGTTATCATTGTTTTTTTTTTTTTTTAAATTTCCACGATAAATAATAATGATAATATACATTTCATAAACATTGGAATCAAATATCGGTTGAGATTAATATAAAAAAAAAAATTATTTGGGGGGGGGGGGAAATTAAAAACGGCAAAATAATTTTTTTCATCCGGAAAAAAGATTTTGTAAAGGTATAGTAAAAAGAAAACCGGAAGTTAACAAAATTGTTGGGTTTTTTTTTACCATAGAGCAAACAACAATTATTGAAATTTCATAAATTTTGTTCTTTTTAAAATTTCATCATCATCATTATTATTATTATTATTATTAAATCTTTCTGCCATCATTTATAAGTTTAACGTAAATATTTATACACGCACACACACGCACATATATTTTTAGTCAATATTATATTTAATCCCTTTTTAATTTTATTATTTATAATAAAATAGAAAATTTACCTTTTTTTTGTAAATTTCCTTTTAAGGGAAAAATGTTTTTACGCGTTGGCGCTGTTTTTTTTTTAAATATTTAATTAAATAAAAAAAAAAAAAAGGAAAATTTGACTCGAGACCGAAATGTAATAAACACCGTTTATTAATTATTTATAATAATAATAATAATAATAATGATGATGATGATGATAAATTTAAAGTTTTTTTTTTTTTTTACGTTCATTAAATAATCAAAAGTAATTCGCACCGGAAAAATTTTATTTTCTCTTATCAATTTCCCGTCTCTCTAAAATTAATTTTAAATATTTTCCTTACAATCTTTTTCCTTTTCGGAAAATTTCTAAAAAAGGTTTCTGGAAAAAATTTAAACAAAAATAATAAAAAAAAAAAAAACGCGTAAATTATGAAATTTTAATTTTAAAAAATTCATCATTATCAGTATTATTATTATTATTTCGTTTAGTATGAGTAGTAGTGGCAGTAGTAAACCTTTCAGAAAATTATTGTAAAAGAAAATTTTCTTATCAGTGGGGGGACGGTTTGTGATAACCGGAAAAAAAATATAAGACCGAAATTTATCGATTGATGATTATTACGTCGAGAAGAAATCGAGACGACGGAATCGTTTTTGTGTACAAACATTTGTCGTTTGTTTTCATTATTATTATTATTATTACATAAACAATCATTCGAATCTTAATGAAATATATAATTAAGAAAATGATTGAAAGAGTTCGAGTGTAAAAAAAAAAAAAAAAGTAACGTAAAATCATCGATAATTAAAAAGTGTCTGACATAAAATGATGATGTGTTTTTATTAAATGCTTTCTTGTAATTTAATATAACAATCATCATCATCATTATTATTATTATTTAATAATGGCGATTCATCCGGAAACGTTTTGTTTGTTTATTTAACGCGGCGGATTTGAATGAAATTTATTGTACGAAAAGTATTCGAAAAGTGAAGGTTTAAAATGAATAATTGCCATTTTATTGGCATTTACATCAAATGTGTATATGAACGTGTGTACAAACGCGGGAAATTTAACCCTCCTCCCCCCACACACCCCCTCCCTTCTGTTTGTTTATGTTTTTCTGTGTATATATTAATATTATTTATCAAAAGGATTTTTCCGTTAAATAATTAGTAGTTTTTAGTTAATTACAGGTGAATTACGACACCGAGTCTTATTAAGAGAGGGTAAATTTTTTTTTTTTTACTTAAAAAAGGTAATGAAAAAATTCCCACCGCCCTCCCCTCGTCCCCTCCTCCTCCCCCTACTCCCCATTTAACGAAATCGCAAAAAAAAAAACTAACGATAGTAATGATAATGAACAAACGCATCGAAAAAAAAAAAAAAAAACTAAACATTAATTTCGTACACATTTAAAAACAAAAATTTATTAATTTTACCTGTAACTGGTTTTTAATGTCGAAACCTTTTTTATTAATTAGTTTTATTTAATAAAATTATTATTATCTAAGTGATAAAATTATTGACATATTTATTACATGTCATGTCACACACTTTCAAAACGGAAATTCAAACAGGAAGAGACAAAAAAAAAATTTTTTTTTTTTAAATAGTTTTTAAACTTGATTGGCACTTTAAAAAAAAGAAAAAAAACAATTAATAAACGCAATATACGAAACTTGTAATTTGTTTATTATTATTATTAACGAACGGTCGGATAAATAAATAATTATTACATATATATAAACAATAACTTCCGATATCAAATTTTCATTTTCACTTTGAAAATCACCCGTTAATAAGAGAAAAATTCAATCGTGTGAATTTCTAAAAAAAAAATTTTTTTTTGGTGATGAAAAGAAATAATGGCGAAGAAAAAAAATGTTTTTTTTTTTTTTTTTATTAACGTGAACGGGGAATAAGGCGATCACGAACGCGTTCGAACTGGAACGTGGCGACTATACCATGGATTTTATGTACTGTCGGAGGCACCATTCACGATTCCAGGGCGTGCCGGGCTGAGGCTTTTCACGCGCAAGCCTATTCTTACTCTGTCCTCATTGATTTTCATAAATACCAGGTTACAGGCTACAAAGCTAAATTCACACACCCATTGTAAAAAAAAAAAAAAAGAAAACTTTTAAAACGAAAAAAAAAAGAAAAGAGAAGAAAAAAAAAAATCTTTCGTTAATTTATCCTAAACCGGAAGTAGAATCGCACTTAGAATTTTCTAGAATTAATATTCAAAATAAAAAATTATTATTATTTTTTACATCACACGCGAGTCGTTAATTAATTAAAGTGTTAAAAAAAAAAAAAAATCGTGTCCACGACACGTCATCATCGTTTGATTTACACGAGAATCGTAATTGTATTATTATTATTATTATTCCACGGGATCAAAAATAATAATAATAATAATTTTTCTTCTTCACTCGATCCTTTCCTTTCCCTCTCTCTCTCTCTCTCTATGTTTCTCTCGTTTTATTTAAAAAAAAAGAAGAAAATCCCTTTTCGGTTTTTATTCATATCCCTTACCACCTGACTGTTATCATCATCATCATTATTATTATTATTTTTCTCTCGGATGGATATTTCTGGGAAATTATTACTTTTGCATTACGTATTTAGTTTTGGAAAACGACGATTGTGATTGTCATTATGTGCGTGAGTGCGTGTGAATTGTTTTAATAATTTTTTATTAAGAGACAACCTCATTTTCTATCATTCTTATTCCACGTTTCTTTTTATAAAAAAAAAAATTATTATTATTATTTTTTTCGGTTGACTGCCTTTCATTCCTTTTATTAAAAATATATTCACGGTTTTCCCCCCCCCCTCATCCCTCCCTCCTTGGTAAAAAAAAACGAACGAGTTTATTTAATTTTTTTTTATAAAAAAAAAAAGGTAAAAATGAAAAAATTATTATTATTATTATTATTATTATGTTCTTCTTTCGTAATTTTATTTAAATTATTTTCATTTTGTGTTCTATTATAAGAAAACCACAAAAAGGAAACGTGTCACAAAGGTCTACTATCACTTATCATCATCATCAATGCTTTTATCAATTTATAAAAAAAATAACCGTTAAAATTTTTTAAAAAAAATTAATTTAAAACCTTTTTTTAACGGTCCTTTTTCTCGTCACACATTTTGTAAAAGGCATTTTATCGCGTGTGAACGCGAGTGTATTACGTTATACGTTCGTTTAATTATAAAAAAAAAAAGGAAAGAAAAAAATATGACAAATCGATTATTAAAATCTTTATTATTTTAAACCTTTTCATGAAAAGGTTATTTGTTGTATTAACTAGCCAACAAGTGTTTTTCCTCTTTCAATAAAAATTTTCCTTAACAAGTTTTTGTTCGTAAGAATATATTTTCTTATGATAAATTATGTTGTGTCGTGGCACGAACGATTTTACAACAAATAATTTTTAATTTTAAAAATTAATAATAATAATGAAATTTAAATACGTATAAACGTTTGTTGTAGGTTGTTGTCGTTGGTTGTTGTCGTCGGTTGTTGTCGTCATCGTTGTCGGTCGTTAAATCGAACATGAAGAGTCAATTTAAAATTTTTTTTTTTAATGGGAATAGATAGGAGGGGTCGTGTCATTAAAGGTGGCGATCGGTCAGGTTTTTAATTAGTTTAATTATAATTAAATTAATTTGTTATCACGTGATGTGATATATATGTATTTATAACGAATGTGTGAAAACGACAGTTCGATTAATATTTCCTATCGATGATTGGTTTTAAACCAAAATTTAATTTTCCATCCATCTTTTTTTTTTTTTATGTTTTTCCCCTTTCCCCTCCGCTTTTACGTTAGCCATTTACTAATTAATATATATTTTTTTTTATATACGGAAAAATCTCGTCTCTCACTCTCACTCTCTCTTTCTCTTTTTATTAATAAAAATTTAGTGTGTGAAATTTTTTTTTTTTTTTTGGATTTGCCAGGCGTTTTATAAACTTTTTTAATTTAATGGTTTCTTAAATCTTAATTATTGATTGTATAAAAACTACTTTTCCATTTCTTTTTTAACTTTTTTTTTTTTTAAAGACATATATAACGTTTCCTTTGGTCAGTCTGATTTTTTTAAAACTATCTGTCCTTATCGATCCCCACAATTTTTTATTTCTCTCTCTCTCTCTCTCTCACTCCCCATCATTTATCATTACGAATCGTGTATAATTTTACGTTACGATTTTAACGGATTTTTATAACGCGTATAATTATTATTATTATTTTTTTATTAGGTTGTTTTAACCTTTTGCCCCCTTCTCCTCTCCTCCCCCACCCACTCGCTCTCTCCCCCCTTTCCCGTCCTCTTTCCTCGAAAAATAAAAAAAATGCGTAACGTTAATAGAAAATAATGTCAACGAATTACATTTAATTTTAATTTAATTTAAAAAAATGTGATGATTGCGAAACTGCCATGAATGCACTTTTCTTTTTTTTTTTTTTTAAACATCGAATGATAATAATAATAATAATAATAATAATAATAAACGATTTAACAGTTGTCGTAAATTGCTGACGAAACTTTTTTTTTCGATTGCTAATTAATATTTAAAGAAAAAAAAAACGTGGAAATGGATCGTTTAATAAAAAATAATCGTTAAAAAAAAATATACGTTTTTTATTTTAAATTATTATTATTATTATTCCTTGGAAAGAATTAAATAAGAAAATCTTTTGTTAAAGATATTTTGATTTTGAAAAGTTATGAATGAGGGGGGGGGGAGCGGGGGTGGTTAAATATAATACAACACAAAATGAATTTTCATAAAAATGGTATCAGTTTTGTGACGTTTTAAATTCAATGCCGTGATTTCGGTTTTTTTTTTTTTTTTGTTAGCCATTTTCCTCAAAAGAAAGTCACGATGATGATAATAATAATAATAATAATAATAATAATAATAATAATAATAATAATAATAATAATAATAATCTTAAAAAAGCTAAAGGAAAAAAATATAGAAAAAATTGAATTTTCGCCCGAGGATTTTTTTTCTTTTGTCAAATACATATAAATTTTCCTTTTTTTTTCGAATTATAAAAAATAAAAATAAAAATACGATTTTTATATTTGTTTTATGATTAAATCATAAATTTATAATAATAATAATAATATTGAAAAAATTGGTGGGAGATTAAATATAAAAAAAAAAAAAAATTTAAAAGTCAGTTAAATATAATTAAAATTTGGCAAAGTGTGATTCTGTCAATCATTTTTAAAAAAATACTTAGTTTTAATATCATTATTATTATTTACGACGAAAATATAACGGTCATTAAATAAAAAAAAACAAACATTTTTATTTTTTTTGGATGACGATACTTTAGGAAAAAAAAATATTTTTATTTAAATCAGACAAATAATTTAAAAATGAAAAATAATAAAAAAAAAAATTTGCGTACATTAGGATAACATAACGTGATTAAAAAAAGAAAATTTAATTATAATTTACTTGGGTTTTTCCCGGATTTTTCTGATTTGAAATTAAATTAAAATGATGAGGGGGGGGGAAGGAGAAAATTTTTTTTTTATTGCCTAAATTAACAAATTCGGTTGCTGAGAAAATTGAAATAATATTGATTTTCTCATGCCGGTATGAAAATTTTCTTGTGGTGAAAACGAGTTTTCATTAAATCAATTGCGCATGATTAAAAATGAAACCGGTTATCAGGTGATTGTTCATTTATTTTATTTATTTATTTATTTTTGCACGTGGGAGTTTTTTTACTTAAATAAATTTAAACTGTTTATTTTTAAAAAAAAATTTACAATTATATATACATATTTAATTTTAAGGTTTGAATTTTTTTTTTGTTGATATTTTACTATTGGAAAATTCCAGCATTGAAAATTTAGGGAAAATCTTTTTTTTAATTTTGCCGGGAATGGACATTGAATTAAAGTAAAAACGATTTATTATTATTTTTTGTTTTATTCTACGTGTATTTTAAAGTTTTCTTTTGATAAAATGATAAGAAATTTTAAATCGAACGTGTTTTTTTTTAAATAAAAAAAAAATAGATGATTTTAACAGTTATTTTTAAAAAAAAGTTAATTTGGCAACACTGTAAGGAATGAATAGAAAAAAAGAGAACGAATCTGAATCGGCCATTTTGATTTAAGTTTCGACGCCACGCTGTTCGTTCTTTTTCAACATCGGTTTTTTATATTATAGTTATAGTTTCAATTAGGTAAAAATGTCTGCAGCGGCTGTAAAAAAGGAAAACGAAACTCCACAAGCAAATGGACCAAAGAAAATTGACGATAATAAACCACCACCAAAGGGACCGGGCGGTGACGAAGTTAATTCAAATAATAAATTTCATGGGGGACGCGGCCCTCGTGGTGGCGGCGGCGGCGGCGGTGGTGGTGGTCCTAGAGGACCCGGTGGACGAGGTCCTGGAGGAATGGATCACAGGAATAAAGGACCAAGAAGGGATGATCACAGAATTAAAGTTGAGGTAATTCGGGTTCTTTTTTTTTTTTTTTTAATAATCAAAATAACCGGCATGGAGACGATCGCGTACCTGTTTGACCTACCATTAAACGTTTTTTATATTTTGTCATAATATTAGGAATTTTATCATGTTAAATATTATTCTTTTACATGTTTTAAAAGTACGACTCATTCTTTAAATAGAAAATTCAAATATTACTGTACATAATACACCTCATTAAACATTTGAGCTCACTGAGTTGTAACTACAGGAAATCTATTTTTAGATGAATAATTCAGATAGTGGTCTTGGTGATCAAAACAGGCATAGAAGCGGAGGAGGCCCTGGCATAACTAGTGGAGGGCCTATGTCAAGAGATGAAAGAATGCAAAGATCTCAAGATGTTAGTTACTATTTATTTTATTAACATATTGATACCACGAAAAGTTATTTTTCTATTAAGCATCAAACTTTACATGTACTTTTCAGGATCGACTTATAGATAGGATAGCAACAATATCTGGTCCCACAATAGAACTACCTCCAGTAGATGCAAAAGAAAAAAAATTTTCTGGTAGATGTAGATTATATATAGGTAATTTGGCAAATGATGTGACAGAAGAAGAAATAAAGCAATTGTTTGCTCCATATGGTGAAACTTCAGAAATATTTATTAATTCGGAAAAGATGTTTGCTTTTGTTCGAGTGGTGAGTTTCCATGTTTGCATTTAATTTTTATAAATTTTTATTACATGATGAAAGTAATTACCGGCTGAATTTTTATGATTATAAAACCATGGCTGCTTATAAATCTGATTCTTGGTGTTGACTTATCATAATGTTTTGCTCTTAACAATAGATGACTACAAAAATTGTATTTTATTTTTTAGGACTACAGATCGAATGCAGAGAAAGCCAAAAGAGAATTGGATGGTTTTATGAGGAAAGGACGTCCCCTTAAAGTTCGATTTGCACCTCATAGTGCAGCAATTAAAGTCAAAAATTTAAATCAATGGGTTACAAATGAGCTGCTCGAGTGGGCTTTTCAAGTATTTGGAGAGGTAATTTTTTTTTTTTTGAAGCTTTTGGTTACTTAAATGTATCGAGATTTGTTGTTTGATATTGAGTATTTAATGTTTCATAGATTGAAAGAGCAGTTGTTATCGGTGATGAACGTGGAAAATCTACAGGCGAAGGTATTGTAGAATTTGCTAGAAAACCTGGAGCTACTCAAGCATTAAGAAGATGTACAGAAGGATGTTATTTTATAACATCGTAAGAATTTATTTTGTATTTTATTTGAAATTTATATAAAAATTTTTTCCTTTTTTCTTTGGTTAAATGAAAAAAGCAAACAATTATTTTTTTTATTTATAGATCATTAAGACCAGTAATTGTTGAGCCTTTAGATCAGGTAGATGACATTGATGGATATTCAGAAAAAAGTCTTTTTAAAAAAGGACCAGAATTTTTTAAAGAACGCGAAGTATGTTTTTTTTTTTTTTTACCTTTTTGCTTTCTTACCTTTTGTTGAAAAAAAGCAATAATAATAATTTTTTTTTGTTTGTATTACCAGGTGGGACCTCGATTTGCTAATCACGGAAGTTTCGAGTTTGAATACGGGACTCGTTGGAAACAACTTCATGAATTATACAAACAAAAGGAAGAAGCTCTTAGACGTGAAATGAAAATGGAGGAAGAAAAATTAGAAGCTCAAATGGAATATGCAAAATATGAACATGAAACTGAACTTTTACGAGAACGTTAGTTATCCATTCGAAAAAAAAATAAAATGACAATTCTAAAAAGATGAAGGAAAAAAAATATATAGTAGTATTATTTATATATTTTAGAGTTGAGGCTTCGAGAGCAGGATAAAGAACGACAAAAACGTGAATGGGAATTGAAAGAAAGACAAGCGGAGGAGCAAAGACGAAGTGATGAAGAAATGATGAGACGACAAGCGGAAGAAATGCAATTAAGAATTCATAGACAAGTAATTAATTATTTAATTTAAATTAAAATTTTTTTTTATTTTTTTTATTTTTTACTCAAGTAGTTAATTTTTTTTGTGTACGTTTTTTGTAAAGGAAGAAGAATTGAGGAGAAGGCAACAGGAAAATACGTTATTTATGCAAGCCCATCAGTTAAACAGTTTATTAGATCAACAAGAACAGGCATTAGGTAGTGGACCTGGAGGTTATGATTCTGCTGGCCGTGGTCATATGGATATGCAACCTGGAAGAGATTATGACCAAGGTAAAAAAAATTAATTTTGATATTAAATTTACAAAAAATTTTATTATTTTTTTTTTTTTGAAACGTTTCCATTTTTTAAGGTGATTTTTTTTTTTTTTTTCTCTTTTTCTATAGGATCGATGGGCAACATGCCAATGGTAATGTACACTTTTCCTTTCTACTCTAGTAAGTAGGATTAACAAGCTTTTTTTTTTTCAGCTTTGCCTATTCATTATTTTTAAAACAAAAATTCGTACTTTTTTTTTTTAAATTTTTTAATTTTAAATTAACGTAACGTGGTGAAAACCTTTTTTTAGTATATTTTACTCTGATATCGTACGTTTTGATATCAGAATTTACGTTTAAAAAAAAACGCAATTAGAATTTAAAATTTTCGACGATTGCAGGACGATCGATATAATGAAATTTTACTTTAGGGATAATTTTTTTTTTTTTTTAATGGTGATTATTCTTGGTTGCATTGTAACGTGTGAAACCGATGCAACCGTGATTATTTATTTTCAATAGTATTGATTTGAATACTCATCACGCGTTGTTTTTCATTATTTAATCGCGTGTCGCAAAAAAAAAAATTTTTTTGCTCTTACTTTGCATGGCTACCGATAAAAAAAATAGATAAATAAATAAATAACAGATTTTATTTAAAGGATTCCACGCTCGACGACGTATATCGTCGGGATTATTTTATTTGTTTTAACGCATATACAAATATTTGATTATTATTATTATTATTAAATTATTTGCTTTTTAATAATTTTTCAGCGGAAAAGAAAATTTTGGGGATAAAAATTTGCCCATATCTAATTGAGATTTAGGTATAAAAAAAAGTTTCGACGCACTGTACGTGTAACTGATTTACGTTACATGATATTTAAATTATTTAAATGACGTATATGATGATGAAAAAAAAAATTTATTTTATTTTATGGTTGTAGTTTGGTTAAAAAAGACGATGAACTAAATGATGAAATTCATTTAAATTTTTTTTGTCTAAAAAGTGTGTTTTATATTATTCATCAATGTCGTTTTGTGAATGTAATTTTCTTTTGTGCCCGTAAAAAAAAATGTGACGAATTAATATTCACAAGCGAATCTTCTGACTTTTGTTAAAATAATGAAAGAAAGGTGTTGTCGTTGTTGTTGTGTTTTTTTATGTATATACATTCGAAAAAGGGTGAGACAACACCCCGATTTAATGATTTTTTTTTTTTAAATGTCATTGCGGGTGTTGCAAATGTTGAACGACCATGTTGAAAGCAGGGAAAAAAGGCGGGGGGGGGAGGAAACAAAACTGATATTTTATGTTGATTTTAATTTTTATAAACTGATTAAGTTGAATTATGTCAAAAACGTATGCGTGCTACGATTAAATGATTATAATTATTAATTTTTTTTTAAACGCGTAAACAAACGATGATGAAATTGTTTATTATTTTCGTTTTGTAAATTTGTTTTTTTTTTTAAATTATTTTTGTGAGCGAAACTATTGATTTTAATCAATAGTTTATTGGCTTCTTTCTCGAGTTGTTTGTTTTTGAGTTAGCAAAGGAATCATCAAATTTAAATGTCTTAATAATGTAGAGTCTTGGAAAAGAAAATTTTAAATAATATTTTTCTTTTTCATTTAATATTTAAAATCAAGAATTGATAATATTGTTTTGGTTTTGTCTTGTTATAGGGGGGAAGGACGGGGAAGGGGATGGATGGTGAGGGGTAAAAGGAAAAGGAGGAGGAGTAGGAGGGGAAACTTGCACGATTTACACATTACGTGCCAAGCATATCATTTATTATTTACTTTAAATTATTTATAGAATCTGTTGTTTTATTGCAAAATGCTTATTTAAAACTTTTGTTTAATTGACTTCTATACTTTATTCGAAACAATCGCTATGAAAGTTTTTCATTTTACCAAATTCGAAATATTTTATCATATTTAAATTTGTTTCTATAAAAAAATTTATTTTAAAACGTCTGCGTATCTGATAAAGTTACAAATTTTCGTCATTTAAATATTTAAATTTGATTTATAAGATTGATTGTATCTTATGACCATCCACCGCTTGTGGACACGCTAATTAATCATTTAAATTTATTTTTATAGTAATTTTGGATTGATGTACATTTCGAAATATACTTTATATATTGATTGTAATTTATCGGAAATTTACGTCGAGATGTTGGCAATCGTGTTTGCAATTTATAAAAATATGAAACGTTATCACTTGTTTAACTTTATTATATAAAATATTTATATATATAAAATTGTTCGCTTTATGCGAGTTCATAAAAACTTTGGTTTAAATAAAAGGAGGGGGAGTGGGGGGGGAATGAAAAATTAATGGATGTACATTTTATAACAATATATTTGTCTCGGGTAAAAAAAAAATAAAATCGTTAAATTTTACGGTTTTTTTCAATATATTTATTTATTTCGTTTTAAAAATTGCGCGGGATATAGTTATATGCAAGTTGTATTTAATAATAATAATAATATTGGTTTTTACTCTATGATTTTGTCATGGAATCAACAAAAAGTTGTATCTTATGGTTTTAATGTGTGAAAAGTTGAAAGAGTTTCGCTGTGATATATTATGTTAAAAGTCACTTTGAATCGGTGCACATTTTTTTTTTTTTAAAATTATATTTAAAAAAAAGGTTTTTGAGGAGCGTTGTGTGTGTGTGTGTGCGGCGTATGCACGCCGACACGCAATATGGTCATGTAATGATTTTGGTTTTAAAAAACAAATAAGAAAAGCAAATAATAGTAATAAGGTGGTGCATAAATTCCTGGGGAGGGTAGGGGAAGGGTGGGGGGAAAGTTGTAAATATTTAAGATTTCTGGTTTCTACACGAATAGAAAATATAAACGACTGCAAATATTATATATATATATAAATTTTTTTTTTTTTTATAAAAGAAATTTGCGACTTGATTTGAATGTGTTTTTTGTATTACATGAATTATGTACGTTGAAATATTTGAAATCTCGGTGAAAGTTTATGAAGAAAAACGTTTGTTTGTTTGTTTGTTTTAATTTCGACGTGAAATGTAAATAGTATAATTTAGCAAAATTTAAAAAACTTATTCTCGGTAATAAGAAAAAAAAAAACGAAAGAAAAATTTTTTTTTGATTTTTCCGATTATTAATTTACATTGTAACGTAAAATCGTGGTTTAAATTTACGAAAAGGGGGAAGGGAAAGGGAAACATTTGTACCGGGGGGGGGGGTTGAAATGAAAAAACAGTGAAAGTACCAACGCACTGCTTGGTGCGTATAATAAATTTTTATAATTTATTTTATTATTGGATTTTTTTTTCGGTGAAAATCAAATGTTCGATTTGAAATTATCATTATTATTATTATGATTGGTAATTTCATTTCTTAATTTTTATTAGGTTTTTGATGTCGTCCGTGCAAAAATGATGCTTTAAACGAAAACACGTTTATATTTATTATTTATTTATTCGCATGTTTTTGTTTTGTCTTTTTTTTTTGCGTATATATTTTGTTATTTTAGGCACATGAAATATTGTGCATATGAATTTTGCTGTAAATAAGAAAAATATTGATTATCGCTATTTTAAAATAACCTATGAATTTTTTTTTTTGGTTATTAAAACCCGAAGTGAATGTTAAAGTATTTTCACAAAATTGAAGGAAAATTCGCAATAAGAAAAGTTATTTGAAAAAAATTAATTAAATAATTAATTATATAAATAATTATTAAAATTATTTGATTTAATTTATTAAAATTTTTATGTGTTGAAAGTATTGTAGTTTTATAAAAAGGACGTTTGAATGATGACGTGTTTTTAAACTAACTAATACCCGTGAGGAATCCTTTACCTTACGGGTACTATTTTCGATTTTTTTCTTTTTTTCGCGATCATTATTATTATTATTGTTGTGTATGATTATAGGGGGGGGGGGTCAATAAAACGGGAAAAAAAAAAAATGAAAAGTTTGCGATTTGCAAATGAAATTGTTGCATGGTTTTTTTTTTTTAATTATGTACTTAAATACTAAATAAATTTTGAGATTTGCAGTAAGAATTTTGATTGTCTGCACAACGACAAAAAATAAAAAAATTGGGAATTTTAAATTGCAACACGACCCTTTTCAAAAGGTCTACATATTATTGAAAAGAAAAAAATTTTTCTTTTCCCTTAATTTCCTTACGGTTTAAGAAAAGTTATATTGTTTCGCCATTGATATTACAAGAAATGATTTTCTATTTTTATTTAATGTTAATGGGTCCGTTTAATATTGTTTCCGTTAACGGTGTAACGGAAATGGCGGTAATGCTTGTTTATTATATTTATCTGTTTTTTTTTTTTTTTTTTTTTTTAATGGGGGGAAAGAGCTTTTTGAAAAGAAAAGTTTTACGTTTAGAGAGAATAATATTGATAATAATTATAAATTGTAGTCGTTTTTGATTTTTGGTGTAAGTTTCCAGTAAATCTTTTTTTTTAAACTTATTTAACAATTAAATAATGAAAGTTGATTTTAATCATAATCGTACATTATAAACGTATGGAAACGTAGATTTAAAAACAAAAAAAGAATGAAAAACTATTAAATTAAAGGGAAAAGTTTGAAATGAGAGACTCATTTCCGTCTCTCTCTCTCTCACACAAAAATTTCTTTTCCTAGTTTTCCTCCCGATTTTTTTTTTTTTTTTTTATTATTCTTTTTTTTTTGTATAACAAACTTTTTTTTTTTGACTGGTGGATATTAATATTGGACAGGACCAGAAAACATTCCTGGATTCGTACGACCGTCACGGAGGGGGCAGAGGAGGTGCTGGAAGAGGTGATGATCACATGCGGGGAAATCGTTGGGGAGGGGACCGGAGAATGGGTCCCATGGATGATTATCCGACCAAACGTCGGCGTTATTGACACGAAGAATGAACAAATAAAAAAAAAAAAATTATTTGCCATAATTTCTGAATGTAAAATGAATGAAATGATGCAATGATGGTGATGATGAAATTAAAAAAAAAATGAACGCGAAGGGGAAAAGAAAAAGAAAACAAAAAAAAACTATACAATATATTTGTTGAAGAAGACTCATAATACCCCAAAAAGAAAGGAAAAAAAGATGGCGGCAAATCGTAAACATATAAATAATAAGTAGTAGAAAAGGAAAAGGAAGAGGAAAGATTGAACTTGAAGTTTAGCATGAATTCTAAACCAAAAAAAAAAAAAATTTAAATGACTACGTCGACGACAAAGGAACTTGTTTGAGTCGAAAAGGAAAATTTTTTTTTTTTTAAATAAATAAATAAATAAATAATAGTGCAAAAATAAAAAACATTATGTACATAGATTATTGAATTACCGATTTTGATTTTAGCGGGTTTTTTTTTTTATTTCTTGTATTTTTAGTTTTTATCGTACCGTGTTTGCGCGATTATTAAACAAATAAATAAATAAATAAAAAGCATAAAGAAAATGAAAACATTAAGTAGTAGTAAGAGTTGGTGAAATTAATATTATGTACGTTTTTATTATTATTATTATTGTCTCGGTTTTAATAGATTGTTCAGAATAGGTAATTTATATTTCGTATAGATTTAGAATAAGGGAAAAAAAAAAAAAAAAAAAGGTTAAAGTGAGTTCAAGCTGACATTGTCTTGCAATATATACAAAAAATAACACAAACACACACAGACACGTGGACACACGTGGACAGAGAGAAACATACGTCATCGTGTTTATT
Organism: Pediculus humanus corporis; assembly: GCF_000006295.1. NCBI lineage: Eukaryota > Metazoa > Arthropoda > Insecta > Psocodea > Pediculidae > Pediculus > Pediculus humanus. Next base: position 69,893 of record NW_002987827.1, read on the forward strand.
ATGTTTTTATTATTTTTCTTTTCTTTGTCGTAGTAGGTGAAATTTAAATGTTTTTAGAATGTCAATGGTAGCGTAGAAGAGTACAAAATAATTAATTCTATAAAGAATACCTTTTAACTTGCTTCGTTTATTACAATCGAGTTCTTTTCAGTATTTTTTTGTTTAATTAACGATTGATTGTTGGTCGTGATTGGTTTGATTAATTAATGTGTTTTTTTTTTGTTATTAAAAGATTTGAAAAAGCTCATCAATTGCACATGTGATATAATTATTAATAATGATAATATTTAATATGATAATATTTGATTTGACTTTTTCGTCGTACGTGGTATATGATATTGAATGGGAAAAAAAATTTTTTTTTTTTGTTTTTGTTTTTCTATCTCTCTTTCTCTCTCTCTCTCTCTCTTTTTGATAACAATAATAATTGTATTGCTATGATTTTGACATTGTTGTTGTTGTTGTTGTTGTTGTTGTCGTGTGCCCTTAATATTATTATTATTATTTTTTTTTTTACAGTTTTTTTCAAAATGTAGAATGTGAAGTTTATTAATATTATTATTATTAACGATTATATTCGCGGTTTGTTTTTTTTGATTAAAATTTTTGTATTTATTATAAATGTGTAAGGGGGTGGATGGGGGGGGGTGTGGATTGATTCGTGTTGTTGTTTTTTTTGTTGATTATAGAATACTTAAATTTAAGAAAAATTTAATAAAAGGATTTTTTCATTTTGTTTACGACAAAGAAAATAGACTGATGGTTGGGGAGGTGGGATCAGGGATCACCGGAATTCAATCGGGGGGAAAATTTGTGTGGGTTGGGTTGGGAGGGAAGGTCCATATTTGTAGACAATTGTCAGCTCTGCTCTCTACTGACACCTAATGACCGGCTAAACAAGCACTGCTAATAATATTAGGAAAATGTGTGTGAAAATTTTTCGCGTTTTGTAAGAAATTTTTTGTACTCGTGTTTTTGGGCACGTTCGAGTTGCCATTCGATTCGAAATCGGTGACGACTTAAATTATTGTTATGAAAGTTTAACGAGAGTGCATACGTGCATACTTACATATACGCATATATGCATAAAAAAATTATATAGTATTATTATTATGCGTTTGTGTGCGTGTTTGTTGTATATGTACGTATGTATGTATTTATCTAGGAGTTTATATAGATATATATATTCTTCAGTTTATTATTATTATGTTTTATTATAATTATTATTTTTAAACAAATACTATTATTATTATTATTAATATAATTATTGACTGTTAAATTTATATTTTAAATATGAGTTTATATGTGTATGTTTAATATATATATATATATGTAAATCTCATAACATAAATTTTAATGATATTTATATCTATAACGTGCGTGAAAATCTTATTATTATTATTATTATTATTATTAATATTATTAGCTACTAGCTTAAAATTGCATAATAATAATTTATTTTAATATAGACAAATTGATGGATGGATTGATTGATTTAATTAAATTTTTTAATTTGTGAATTTTTTTTTTTTTTTTTTTGTATAATAAGAGTATGATATCGATAATAGAGCTATAAGAAAAAGATAATAATAATGATTTCAACGATGAATAATAAAAAATAATAATAATGATATGAATGAATAAGGTTCCTAAATGACTGAATGAAACAAAAAATTAAATAAAAGATGGCGGTTAATTTAAAGTATTGATATAAATTTTCTTTCTTTTTATTATTATTATTATTATTATTACTATTTTCTGCCTATTGTTGTATTAAAAGAAAAGAAATAAACGATATAGAGAAGAAGATATAATATATATATAAATATTATAAAAGGATATAAATGTAATAAATAAATGAATATTTTTGGATTATTATTATTAATTATCCCACCCATTGAAATGATTATGTAATTTTAATATATATATATTAAAATAATATTTATGCGCGTGTGCGTGTGCGTGTGCGTGTGTTATGAATTTATAGAAAAAATTGTAAGACACGTTAGTTAGAGAATGAATGAATGAATGAATGAAAGAAAGAAATAATATCTCATATAGCACTGATGATTATATATATATATATATTTATATTATAATAATTTTAAATTTTTATTTATTTATTATTTTATTATTATTATTATTATTATTATTATTATAAATAATATTAATAAAGGTGAAAAATTAAAAAAAAGAGAGTGTCACTCACATCTTTTTGTTTATTTTATTTATGTTTAAATAAATGCTTTAAAAGTGCATACATAAATGCATAGATAAACATATATATATTATACTACTTTGATGACAATTAAATATTATTATTATTATTATTATTATTATTATTATGCTGAAAGCAAGCTAAATTGATAAGATATTTTATATATATCAAAGTGTGAGATTTTTTTTTTTTTTTTATTAATGTTTTTAATAGTTTTTCCAGAATTTGGAATTTTCCTCTCTTGTAGTTTTTTGTTCTCAATGAATTTTTTGGAATGATTTTTAATAATGGAAGAAATGAAAGAAAAATGAAAAATGTTTTAGAATTAAAATATTCTTCCATTATAATAATGATAATATGTAATAAAATACGAGTTATGTAAATATTTATATATTTTTCAAATGTGTATACAATCAAATCCTCTTTAATAACGCGGCGTCACAATGGGGAGGGAGGGTTAACGAATGCAAACAAACAAAACAGTCACCGATTATTATTATTATTTTTTTTTCTCGTAAGTTTAACATGAAATTTTTTTTTTGGTGAGAATCGTAAAACGATGAAATTGACTTATTTAAATGTAGTCTTTATACTTTAGGCAAATTTATTTATTCCCCCTCCCTTTTTTTTCCCCTCCTCAAGGATTTTTTTTAAAGGTTTACTTGTGTACTTGAAGTGTGTGTGTGTGCGCGTGAATTTCTCGAGTATGGTTGCACTTAACCAAATATTGTAATGTCAACACAGTCGGTGTGTGGTTGCTTATCGGGTGAAAACCTTTATGATAATTACAAAAGGCTACAAAAAGTTTTAAGGCATTTTTACGCGTGAAAGGGAAAAACCGCGTTAACGCGAAAAAGGGGGTATCAAGGAACGATATCGATTCCGCGTTATTATTAACAGAGGTATACGATGATTGTATTCATATGTATAAATAAAAATAGTATTATTATTATTATTTTTCGCAATGGAGGAAATTCATATTTTAAAATGAAGAATACAAATGATATCTAACGAAGAAAATACAATTGATAAATATATATATATATTTATCATCATCATGTTAATTAGTAAGTTAAAATTTTTATTATTACTTATTTGTATATATTACCGATCGATTGATTATTGATCGATCCATTGATTGATTTGATTTTTATTTATTGAAAAAAAAAATGAAAAAAAGAAGAAATGGATTTTCGTTGAATTCGTAGTTTTTTTTTTTTTCTGTTTTACTTTGTATCTCTTGCGGTGATTATTATTATTATTATGAAGATGATACTCTGGAAGAATCGGGAAGGGGGAGAGGGAGAGGGGAAGAGTTTTATTATTATTATTGTATTCAGTTGGGTTGTTTGAAATTTAAAGCATAAAAATAATGTCTGCGTTTAATGAAAACGATTCGATTAATCGTTTAAATCCGCGATCGAGTTTTATCGATTTATCGATTTTTTTTTGTCAATTGAAATTTTACTAAAAAATAAAGTCCGGTAACTTGACTTATTTTTGACTATATTAAAAATAATTATTAAATTATTTCTAGATATATTATTATTATTATTATTACTTGTTTATTGTAACAAGGGGTGGGTGGGGAGAGGGGTAAGTTTAGGGTAATAAACTTTAAATTTAAAACGGATTTAAAAAGTTTTTCACTTTCTAAAAGTCTCGTCCTTTTTTTTCTACCGATTTTGATCGGAGTCGATCGTTGATCGAAGGTAATAATTATTACCTTGTAAAAAACTTATTACTTGTAAAGGTAAGAAGATCTCATTTCTCTCTCTCTCTTTCTCACTCTCTCACTCTCTCTCTCTCTTTCTCTCTCTCTCTCATTTTTTCTCTCTCTTGACTTAAATTTTATTTTATATTTTCTTGATTTATTATTTAGTATATTATCTCTTAGTATCGTATTTTACGCGCTAAAAATCACGTGCATCGAAAATTCTAGAATTTTCATGTAAAAAAAATTTTTTTTTTCGGGGGGGGGGATGGAGAAAATTATAAAATATTTTTTTTAAAATCGATTTTATCGATTAATTATTGATTTTTTTGATTTGATTTGATAATATTGCCGATCACTTACGTGTCAAAGTTAACTCGCGTAATTTTTTTATGAATGAATTCAAACGATGGGAAAAGTTGCGGAAAAGTCGAATCGATAATAATGATAATGATAAAGACGATGATCGTCAATAATAGAGTTTTATGATGTTATTTATTTTTTATTATTATTGTTTTTGTAAGGGAAACAAACGGCAGGCGACGTGATGTCGTTCGACAAACGATTAAGCAACGGGTAATTTATAAATAAACGTTTGTTTTTCTCGGAAAAACAAACGACAAACAAAAACAAAATGGATTCTTTCACAGGGGGGGGGTATAAAAATTTTTTTTTTTTAAATTTTCATTTTTAATTTTTTATTATAAAAAAAAAGGAGGTTTGTCGTTGCACGTGACGTAAATGCACGGGAAAGTCACGTGACAACAACATAAAAAAACTCAAATCGTGATGCTTTTTTTTTATACAAGAAAACAATCCGTCCGTTCCTGGAACGATAACTACTGGAATGATAATAATAATAATAATAAGATCGTAAAATTAATTTTTTTTTTTTTTCAAAGCGACTGTAAATTTATTCTTCATTCATTTTGAATAATAATAATAATAATAATAATAATAATAATAATAATAATAATAATAATAATAATAATAATAATAATAATAAAACGACAAAAAAACGTTAAAGAAAATGACGAAAGCAAGAACGACGACGATGATGATGATATCGAAGTCGGTTTATTTATTTAATAATTAAATTAATAACAATAAAATGATTTTTATACAAATTATCATAATTTGCCCATTAATAATAATGATGATAATGATCTTAACTATATATATTTTTGTAGAGAGTAGAGAGTATATCTTTATAGTCAAAAAGATTTTTAAGAAAAAATTTTTTTTTTTTTTCATAAGCTCCGAGCGAGCAACGCGAATTAATTTTATTATTATTATTATATGTCCACTTTTGAACACAAGATTTTTTGTACTCGTCGGAGTTTTTAAATAAATTATTCCAGGTTTCTTCCCGATTCCTTAAAAATGAATGTTCGAATATCAATGATGCTATTTAGAAAATTTTCCGAAGAATTGAGGGCCCTTTCACGTGACGCGATTTTTCCACGCGTTAGCCAATCATGCGAGTTATTATTATTAATATCTGAAACGTTTACTCCCTTCAAATATTCTCCATGCAACTTTTTCTATTCCCTTTAGCTTCTGGAATTGAGCTTTGCTGTCGTTAGTTGCAATCTCCCATTTTTTTCTGGTTCATTTTCTTTATTCTTTATGCCCTTCTTAGTACTCCTCTTTTCGTGATTTTTTTCCTCCATGTGTACTATTTGGGCTAAAATGGGGGGGTGCTGTTGATGGGATTATTTTCTCATCCCGACAATGGCTGTTTGGTTCGCCGCTTCTTCTTGGCTTTTTAGTCCTCTTCCTCCATTTTTCCTATTGACCTACAGCCTGGATGAAATGCGCCGTTCATTGTTAATTTTTTTCTTGTTCTCCGATCTGGATTCACGATTTCTTCTTTTGTTCAATTTACGAGGCCAAAGCACTGGCTCATACATTCGATCCTTAATATTCTATTATTATTATTATTAAATCGCTTTGTGTCGGGTTGTTGGAAAACATTTTTTTGTTTTATTTTTGATTTCTTTTTACTCGCTAAGTAAGTTTAAAAAAAAAAAAAAACAAGAGAACAAACGTGATTTTTTTTGCTATACGAAACAATCGAATCCGATGCTATCGAACGACAATAATTAAATAAAATTAATAATTATTAATTAACATTTTAACGTACATACATAAGACCACGTTTTCCAAAATTTTTTTTTTTTTTTTGCTTAAAATTACAATCATGAAATTTGTTGTTATTGTTATTGTCTTACGTATCATTTTTAAGTTTTTTTTTGTTATTTTTTTTTTTTTTTTTGGTTTTTTCCAGGAGGAGCATTTTCGAATTCGAGGTATAGGATAAGAAATGGACGAAGTCAATTTTGATTCGAGGTTAGTTGCATTATCTTTTATTATTAAAAAATTTAAAAAACAAAAGAATAATAATAATAATAATTTTTTTATCTTTATTTTTCGCGCATGCAGAAAATTGATTTAAGAGAAAAAAGGAAAAGCAGAAGACGGGAAAGATTTTTCCGGGGAGTAGTAATGTTAAAGTTGTTTTCGCTATGGAAATTTACTGAAGAGATGATGAAAGCTCAGGAAAATCGGTAACGAATATTTCTCTATTTATTATTATTATTATTATTATTATCATTTACTTAATTTTTATTGAATTTATTTTGTTTGTTTGTTTGTTTTTCCGTAGAAAAATTTTTGAGGAGGCAACAAACGTCAAAGAGGAACAAACCGTTTATCATTCACGTGTTATTTTTCGCATCGTGATTTTATATTTATATATAATATAAAAAATGCTCCATTTTTTAATTTATATAATTACGTAGTATTACGTAGAAGTGAAATTATATTATCATAATATAAAATAAATAAATAAATGTATTGAAGTAATTAATGAGTTTTATTTAATGTTTTTTTTTTACATTTCGCCATTGCACTTTTTGTTTCCCCTTCCTAATTAATATCTTTTTCTATTGCGTAATAAATATTCAATTAAGTCTGCGTTTTAAAATAAAAATTAAGTTAATAAAAAATAAATAATTTATTTTTATTGTTGTTAATAATTATTATTCAATTAAGTTTTTCTATTTTAGTAAAAAAATTTTTTAAATAATATCTTAATTCGAATTCAAAGTTGCAGTGGTATAAGAAAAGTAAGTGCGCTCCATTCTACGTACACGATATAAAAATAAATATGGCGTCTTATTTGTAATGTTGTTATTACAATTTTTGATATTAAATATCGTGTTAATGAACGTTCTGTAGGTTTTTGTGTAGTTTATCGATAAGTAAAAGTTAAGGTTGAAATTATGAATAGTTTAATACCAGCTGTATTTGGTATACAGAGTACGGCAGGAGCCGTACCTGTAAGGAATGATAAGGGTAAATGAAAACAGTAACGGACTTTCGTTCGTTTTGATGTTTTTAATAATTTTTATTTATTTCATAATGATGTATTTTAGGAGAAGTATCTATGCAAAAAGTAAAAGTTCATAGATATGTTTCGGGTAAACGTCCAGATTATGCACCCGCTTCGACTAGTGAAGAAGAATCAGATAGTGAAGGATTTGTCGAACAGCAAAATCAAAGGTCTAATAAAAGAGCACATTCTAGATCTCCTCCTGTTCATGAAGAAGAAAGAGATTTTAGTCACAATCATGATAAAGATCCTAGGTTAAGGAGATTTGAAAAAATAAGTAAAATTGCCAGTGATGACAGCGATTCAGAAATTAGACAAGAAAGACACAGGTTGTTAAAACTAATGCACAAAATAAAAATTTTTTTTTCTAAACCCTTATCATAAGGTTTTTTTTGAATATTTTTTCTTGTTAGGCATATTTTGGAACCTGAAGTGTTAGAAGAAGGTGATACCATAATAGATAAAAGAGAAGATGAAAGTAGTGATGAGGGAGAGCTTAGCGATGAAGAAATCGAAAGAAGACGTCAACTTTTAAAACAAAAGTTACTTAGTAAAAAAGAAGATGAGGTAAATTTATTGATAACCTTAAAATAATTTATTGTAAATTAATTAATATTATTATTATTTTTTATGCTCTTTCATTCATGCTGAGACATTTTGTTTCTTTAGGATGTAGAAATTTTAGGTAAAGAAGAAGAAAATAAATCAGTTGCCTCAAGCGAGGAAGAATCATCTGAATACGAAGAATATACAGGTATGATTGCTTTTAATAAAGACTAAATTAGCAAACCTAATGTGTGTGTGTGTGTTTGCCTTACAAATTTTTATTTGAACTTGTAGATTCAGAACCAGAAACTGGCCCTAGACTGAAACCAGTTTTTGTTAGAAAAAGAGATAGGATAACAATAATGGAAAAAGAAAAAGAAGCACAAAAACAAAAACAAGCTGAAATCGAAAGTAAAAAAATGGCTGAAGAACGAAGGAGGCACACATTAAAGGTTTCATTTATTTATTTATTTATTTTTTTTGCATCTTATCATTAACGTCAACTTCTACTAATATTTGTTATATTTTATTTGTTAGATGATAGAAGAAGACATTAGGAAAGAAGCTGCCATTAAAGTCGGTGATGAAGTAAAAATTACTGATGTTAATACTGATGATGAAAATGATGAAGTCGAATATGAAGCATGGAAATTAAGAGAATTGAAACGTATAAAAAGAGATAGAGAAGAAAGAGAAGCGTTAGTTTTAATTTTTTTAAAAAATTTAATTTCAAATTTATTTTTATTACGTGTAAAAAAAAATGAATGATAATTTCTTTTTTTTAACCTAACAGTCTGGAAAAAGAAAGATTAGAATTAGAACGTATTAGAAATATGACCGAAGAAGAAAGAAGGGTGGAATTGAGAAACAATCCGAAAATAATAACAAATAAATCGACGAAAGGAAAATATAAATTCCTTCAAAAATATTATCATCGTGGTGTTTTCTATCTGGTAAATTTAATTATAATTTTTTTTTTAATTTTTTTTCCAACTCGATGATGTTTGCATTACAAATGGCGTTTGATTTTTTTTTTTTTTTCATAGGACCAAGACGATGATGTTTTCAAACGTGATTTTTCGTCTGCAACCCTCGAAGATCACTTTGACAAAACGATACTTCCAAAAGTGATGCAGGTAAGTGATGCAATTTGAAAATCCGTTGAAATTTTTAACGCGAGTAAAGAAGATATAATAATTTTTTTTTTTTAAATTTTAGGTTAAAAACTTTGGTAGAAGCGGCCGTACGAAATATACTCATCTTGTTGATCAAGACACGACACAATTGGATTCCCCCTGGACAGCCGACACGGCACAAAATTTAAAATTTTTTAACAATCAAGCTGCCGGAATGAGACAAGTTTTTGATAAACCTACAAAAATAATGTCTAAAAAAAGAAGTGCGAAATAAATTTTTTAAATGTAAATAACAGACTGATTTACAAATCTTAAATAGTAACGAAAGAGAGAGAGAGAGAGAAAGAGAAAACATAATAAAAAGCTCTTGTTCATTTAATAATTTTAATTATTTAAAATATCACACATAAATAAAAAAAATATATATATAAAAAATTACATCGGATTAATTAAATATAATCCTTTTATTAATATATATTATTATTATTATTATTAAATAATCGGGGATTTTATATATAAAAAAAAAAAAAAAAAAAAATTTCTAATATATGTCGTCGTTTTCATCGACCAAAGCAAATTTAAAAACTAAATTTGAAGCTAATATCAAAGCGTTTAATGTTGGAACACCAACAGCGGCGTATATAGGAAGCGGATTCGGATCTTTTAACGAACATATTATGATGGCGGAAAGTAAACCACCGAATCCGAATGTGAGCGATAAAAAAAATATCAAACGATGACAGAATATTAATCTCGTGACCGTGTAATTTTCAACCAAACTAGAATTCGGTATGCAACCATTTATTAAAAGGGATATTGTGCTTAATAATATTGGTAAATATAAAACCCCTTGTTTGTATGAAGATGTTTCCGGATAATAAGCTAATATATCAATCATTATCCACCATGCTAAACCAAAAGCAGCACCGCAAACGCTTGATACAATCATATTTCTAGTAAAAGCTTCCATTTTTATTTATTTTTATTTAATTTAAACTTTAACGTTAAATGATAATGATTATTATTTTTAAATATATAATACTTTTTCATTCGGTCCAGGATTTATTATTATTATTATTATTCAAATCCGATTATTATACGTACAAAGTGTGTGTGCCTATATATTTTCTTCAGGTGGGTTAAAATGAATAATCATATTTATAAATAATAATAATAATTTTTTGGTTTCATTATTAAAATAGAAAAAAAAATTTTAATTAATTTTTAACCTTCTCGTCGTGAATTTAAAAACATAAACAAACAGAAAACAATAATTTTTTAATAATTTTTTATTTTGTTAAATTTTTATTTAAATAATGTAAAATTAATTAATTTATTTATTTATTTATTTGTTTATTTATTTATTTTATTTTTTACTCGATGATGATAAAAAAAAAAAAATTATTAAATTATTAATTTTTATAATTAAAATAAAGTATTTATTATTATTATTATGTTTGAACACGACGAATTCCATGTACTAATATTACTACTTGTCGGATGAAATTTTTAAATAAAATTTATTTAAAATCTCTACTGTGTTATCCCACGGGAATAAATCCCTAAATCCGAATGAGTTTCATTCTAAATAACACGAAATGAAATTTTTTTTTTCGTGAGTTTTTTTTTTCGAGTTTTATCTTATTTACAAAAAGTTTTGTATCTTTTGAATTTTTGGAGGACTCCAGTGACGACAGAAGAATCCGTGGAGTAATCAGGATGAGGGCGGGGGTGGGTGGGGGTGGGGTGTCTGTTAGAAGAAGAAAAATTTTTCCAGGTTTTAATGAGAAGATTCCCGAAGGTATATAACTCTCATACAAATTTAGAAAATAATTAAAAATTATATAAATTTTTATTTAAACGATTGATGAGATTTAAATTCTTTTTTCCAGGAAGAGAATCACGGGTACAATCCTGGAGAATAAAAAAAAAATTGTTATAAATTAAAGTGGAGATTTCATCTTCTCCAGCACTACAATTTTTTTTTTAAAGTGATAACGCCCATTAACAAATTGCATTTTTACGTGATTCTTAATAGTTTACCATTCATATCGCAAAAAAAAACTATTATTATTATTATTATTTATCTTTTTAAAAAAATGATAATAATAATAATGCGTTTAAAAAAAAAATAAAATTTTTTTCTGGAAGATTGAATTTGTTTTTCCAGTTAATACTTTTGTTTGTTTGTTTTTAAAAAAATAAATCAATTTTAATCTTTAAATCGTATATGATGGAAAAGGGATTTTTTATTGAATTTGAGTGTAATGTTAGTCAATCAATCAATCAATCAGTCAGTCAGTCAATCAATCAATCAATCCATTGAGTGTCGAATTTGGTTGTGATAACACAAGTCATGGGTTATAATCGTCATGACTGTTATTTACTTATTCAGTCAAAAAATGTGGAAAAAAATTTTCCGTTAAATTTTCCTTCCATTTTTATTTTTTTTAAATTCAGTTGTTTGTTACGCAATTAAAAAATAAAAAATATTTCAAATGTTACCCGGAGAAAAAAATAGAAAAAAAAAAACTTTCTGCGGTTTCCCCTTCCGCCCAACCCCCCCACTCCCCCGCTTCACGAAGAATTCAAATAAAAAAAAACAAAACAAAATGTTTCCAAAAAAAAAAATTTACAAACAAATTTTATTTTTTCGTTTTTGCCTTTTTTTTGAACAACTTCCTCCCCTCCCCTCCCCACCACCACTGCAGCCATCACCACCACTTCTTCTTCTTCTTCTTTTACCCTTTTGGCAGACGAAAAAAGAAAAAAAAATTTTTTTTTTCACCAACTTTTTTAAATAATAAAAAAAAAAAAAAAAAAAAAATTTCGAATTATTATTATTATTAATATTTTTTTTGAAGTTTTTCTTGTTGTTTTTTTTCCCACCACTGCTACTTCTTCTCCTGCTGGTGGTGGTGGTGATGGTTGCTGTTGTTCTTTTAAATATTGACAACAAAAAAAAAAACAAATCAACAAATGTCAAATATTCTAATTTTTTTCTTAACACGTGTCACGTGTTTAACAATTTTTAATTATTATTATTATTATTATTATTATTAAAAACATTAAGAGATTTCAAGGTTTACATTTAATATTGAAAATGAAAATGTCAGTTTTCAAATTTAATTAAATATTAAAATTTTCTTAATTTAAATCGTATATGTATATATAAACATAATAATAATAATAGTATTGTTTATGTTTAGGTTTTATATTTTCCGGGTTTTTCCAGATGTAACGCCAAAAAAAAAAAAAAGTTGTACGTGTTTCAAATATCATTGATGACGTCAATGATCGACGTTTTCATATTTTTTTTTTTTTTTTATTAAAAACTCGTCGTATGGCTTTGATTTTGACAATCGTGATCACGACGACGATGATGATGATGGTGATGACAACGACGACGACAATGATGACACGTCATAAATATTGAATGATAACAACTTCACGAGTGTATATGTTTACGACATTTTTTTTAATATGATTATTATTTTTTTTTTTGTTTGTTAACCCAGGAGGAATGCATTTCGCACTGACCTCCCCACTCGGTTAGCAGGGAGAGCATGGGATTCAGCCGAAACCATTACCCAACTAAAACTCCTGGACGTGTTTCATCGTGCTCTTTCTCCTGAAGGGAGGGGCGCATTTCAGCTTCAACCCCCTCCTGAGCCGGAACTATCAAGTCCACACTCGCGAAAGTGGAAATGCCCCACCTGAGGAAGATCCCGGTACTTCTTCTTCTTACCCTTCTAGAGAGATATTCCCAATCTGTTACCATCGTTCCTGCCTCTTCCGCAAAGTCTGCGAGTGTCCGGAGAGAGAGAGAGATGTCTGGGGTTGCGAATCCCGTTAATCTATCATCTGTCTTCCTTTCACACCGCAGCTCAGCATTTTCCCTATTTGGATCAAGTACCCAGTTGTCACCCCCTCGAAAAAGGGATCGGCGCATCCCCATCGCCTGATCCCAAACCCCAAAAGATGTTAGGCCACTTATTCCCTAACGTAGGTACAGGTCCGTTCTTGTTTGGACGAGTTCAAATTGAACTCCAACTCCCAGGATTTGAACTCACGTCTTTCAACTCGATGACCTTTAGGCCGATTTTTTTCCTTTTCGGACTCAACCTGGCTACCTCGGGCCCCCCTCCCAAGGCATCCAAGTTGAAGATTTACCCCTGGCGGACGGTGCCTGGTCAATGTGGAAAATCTAATACCAGAATCTCTGCCTCTAAACCATCCTCCAAACCTTTTTTTTTTTTTGTTTTGATGACCCAGGAGAAATGCTGTTACGCACTAACCCCTCCTTTTTGCGGACGGAGTGTGGGGCTCGGTATGGATTAAAAGAAAGCCTAACCGGAAACCCATACCCACTAAAACTCCTGGGCATGTCGCAATAGCGTGGCTTATGTAAAGAGGAGAAGGGAGACGCTCGTGGAAGTAGAACGTACATTTCAGTCTCCCAAAGATACAGGTCTGTTTTTATTGGACGGGCTGAAACTAGATTCCCACTCCTGGGAACACTCTTGGGCTATCCCACTACTGACCAACACGGGAACTTTTGGCTGCTGAGTTTCCCCCCTGGCCCGATTCGCCCCTCTTTAGCCAACCTGGCTACCTCGGGCTCCCCCGTCCACCCATGTTGATGCCGATCTTAGTGCGGACGCCTAGTCTACTTGAGGCATCCAACCCCTGGACCCCCGCTCTCAAAACATCCTCTATACCAGGCCTCCTAGTAGTTGGGTTACAGGATTACACCACCACTCCCGGCTCATTTTTTCTCAATCTGCCCCAAATTTTATATATTTATTTATTCCTTTTCCAATTTTTCCAGCAGAAAAAACATTTAAAAAAAAAAAAAATTCTGGACGATGAATACGTTCGCTTTAAACGTGAATGAAAATAATTAAAAAAAAAAACGTGTAAGAAGAAAACGATGTTTTTCTTTTGTTTCGTAATTTTTTTAACATCAAAAAAAAAAATAATAATAATAATAATTTAATGTAATTAAAATTGAAGAGGGATGGAATGGGACTGGGCACGCAAAAGGAAAACGGAATTAATAATTTTTTTTATTATTTTTAATATAAAATAATTTATTTATTTATTTATTAATTTATTTATTTAATATTTATGTATAAATATATTTTTTTTTTCTTCAAAAACTAATTTTTATTTATTTTTTTTATTAATAATAATCAAAAGCTCACAAATTAAAAATTTTCAACAAATGATTTGCAACGTTATTATTATTATTATTTATTTATTTATTTAAAAAAAATAATAATAATAATAATAAAAAACAAAAAATAAACGAAAACTTAGGAATCACAATTGAAAAAAGTTTGCGATGATCGTTTTTTTTCCAGGAAGAAAAAATTCGTTTGTACCTTTTTTTTTGTCCATTGAAAAATTTCCTTTTTATCATAAACGATGTTATTGATTTCCTTTGGAAGATGATTAAAATTTAATAATAATAATAAAATATAAGGGAGACGGCAGAGAGAAAATTTTTTTTATCAATTTCAAAGTCCACTCGATTGTGATATCAATTGAAATTCTGCCGTCTCGTCTTTTTGTCAAAGGGGTCTTAGTCCTTCCTGATGGGGTATCGACATATCTACTCTTTGGCTGATGGAATTGTCGCTGGAAAAACAAAAGAAAATTTTTGTTAACAACCGTTATAAACAACCGAACGATTACGATTAAAAGGAAAAAAAAATTGGAAGAAGAAAAAACGTCAAATAATATTAATAAAAAACCTCATGATGTACCTGACGAAGTATTTCCGGTTTAGTTTTTTTCTTGCTACTACTACTACTTATATTACTTTTTATTTTTCATCGTAAAATTTTTTTTTTTACCTGGAGGAATAATAATAATAATAATAAATTCATGTTAAATTTCGAATAAAACCGGAAATAATTCGTACATGACGCGAAGTGAAACGCGCGCGAGAAAGAAAAAAAAAAGGAGAGAGAAAAACGGAAGAAGAAGGTGAAATGCGGCGGCGAAGAAAATAAAAAAAAGGAGCGGATTTAAAGAGGAAATAAAATTTTCTTTTAAAAGAAAAATCATTTTTCCAGTTACCCTGGTAACATGATCGATGACTTTTTGAATTTTCAAATAGTTTTACCGATTTTTTTTTTATTACTTTTTTTTTTTCTCCTGGAGCGATTGAAGAATGAAAAAATTCCATTCATGAATTTCTATTCGGATGCTTATATAAGACAAAAAAGTCACCTTGAGAATTTTTCATTGTCACTTTTATTATACGAGAAGGAAGGAAAAGAGAGAGAGAGAGAGAGCGAAAGAAAACCGTTAAAAAAAAAAAAGCAATTAATAGAAACGGTCTTACCTTTTAATCTCTCTCTCTCTCTCTCTCTTTTCCATGTCTCATTACTTTTCTTCCATCTTTCTCTTTCTTTTTCTTTTCCTTCTCTCATTCCTTTCCTTCCCTCTCTCTCTGTCTTGCATTTCCCCTCCCCCCCTCGTTTTTCGATTTCTCTCTCGTTTTTCTTTTTTTCTTCATCGTGAAAGATTCCGTTTGATTTCTAATAATTTTTCATTTTTACTTAAATTTAGAATTTAATTTCATGGAAATAATTTAATTCCAAGAATAAGGTAATAAGAAAAAATGGAGAAAATGGAGAAAAAAAAATTTTATTTAATTCATTTCATTCCAGGATTATGGAGAAAACGTTTTTGGATTTTCAATGGAAAAAATAAGTAAATAAAAAATTTAAAAAAAATTTTTTTTTTTTTTTTGGAAGTTATTAGAGCGATAAAAATTACTTAATCATCAAATATTTTTCCGTGTTTATCAATATGATAAATAATTATCAAATCACTCTCTCTATCTCTCTCTCTCTCTTTCTCTCTCTTTTGAAATTCTCCAGCGATTGAATTCGTATCGAATTTTTTTCTATAAAAAAAAGCGTAAAATTGCTCGAAGTCCTTTTGTTGCGGCGGAAAAAAAATATCGATAAAAAAAAAATTTCTATTTTTTTTTTCTTTCTTCTATCTTATAAAATATTGTCGGAGAGTTCGGAAAGATAAGAATAAAAGAGAGAGAGAGAGAGAAATCATTACGGAAATTGTAAAAACCATCAAATTATCTGACGCATGTACCTTAAAATTGTGACTTTTATGTTTTTTGTTTTTACTTTTTCAGAAAAATGAAAGGAAAAAAGAAAAGTCGATAATGAGAAAAAAAAAATTTTTTTTTCCTTTTTTTTTCGGGGGTGGGATGGGGAAGGGTGGGGTAGAGGGGTCGAGAGATGAGAGGAGAGTTTAAAAAGTTGTTTAAAATGAAAAAAAAAAAAGAAGAATTTAATTAGGCCCTTCACAAAAAGTTCAAATCATTCAAAAAAAAAATAATAATAATAATAATAATTTTCCAGATGGTTTTTATTACGTTCTTACGTACCCCCCGCTCCTCGATCCTCCCGATCCTTCCCCTCTGATTCCCTCCTCTCCGTTTTTTTTATTTTCGTTCAAAAAGTTTTCATCAAAATCAGAATTTTTTTTTTTTGAATAAAAATATTTATTTTATTTATTTTTTTTTTTTGGGAAATGCTCATTTCCGGTTTTCCAATTTTCCCGACCGGAAATAATAATTTTAATCGATTCGAATTTTATGCTGGAAAAAATGCAACCGATAATGTTCGTGCAATTTCGTTAAATGAAAAAAAAAAAAAAAAATTAATCGAGAGCCCGAACGATCCAACCAATGAGATGCGTTAAAAAAAAATTTTTTTTTTATTTATTTAATCCTTAAAAAAGGCCTCTGCATTTATCTAACGTGGCAAGTACGAAAAAAATCATTTCATGCCCGTAATTACATATAAAACTTTTTTTTTTTTCTTTTTTTTTCCAAGGACGGAGGGGGAGGTTGGTCGAAGGGGGTAGAAAAAGTGAAGGAGGAGGGGGGGTTAAAGTTATTATCAACAGCACCACGTGTCACATTATTTATTACCTTATTTTTTTTTTTTTTTTTGAAATTGAAAAAAAAAAAAAAAAAATTTTAAATGCAATCCGATGCATTCGTACAACGATCGATTCTACACGGATAGAAAAAAAAAAATTTGTTGTTGCTGTTGTTGGTTGTTGTTTGTTGTCGTTGGATTGTAAATTGTAGGAAACAATTCAATTTCACGGATTTTATTTTAAATCCGATTATTTCTTCTCAATCATTTCATCATATTATTCTTTTCTTTTCCTAGGATAAAATTCGACAAATAATTTTTCCACGAAAAAAATAAAAAAAAAAGGTAAAAAATTTTTTTTTTCAAGGTCGAAAGCCTTTTAAAAATTTCCTTTTACTCTTTTCCATCATCATCCTTTTTCATCTTTTTAAAAAAAATTTTTTTTTTTTTTATTGGCAATTCGTAAAAAAAAGACAGAGGCGGATTTAAATTCATCATTTTATTTTTTTATAAATGCGATATATCGATGTTATACGAAATGAAAATTCGATTCGATTTATCGATAAAAATTAAATTTTTAAAAAAAGGTTTATTTCCTCCTACTTTTCCTACCTTAAAATTATCAAATACCTTAAATTTAAATCTATCCTTATTACGATAACACGTTTTATCAATCACGAGATTCACTTCCGTTCGGAAAAAAAAAATATACTGCAATACGTGATGACGTCATCCTTGTTTTTTTTTTTTGCATGTTTAATGTTACTACGTCTGGACTTTAACTATAAGTTTTAAGACGGTTTTCCCTTTTTTTTAGTAATTTGGGCCGAGCGTGACTGGAAAATATTATTTAACCCTCCTTCTCACCACCGCCCCCCACTCCCTCTTGCCCCTCTCTCTCTCCTTCCTAGCCCCTCTCCCCGTTCGAAATAAAAAAAAAAGAAGCAAAACAATTTTTTTTCTTTTTTTTTTTGCAGAGGTTTTTTAAAGGTTTTCAACCTTTTCGACATCGTAAAATGATTAAGTACAACATAAAAATAAATGATGATGATGATGATGATGATAATGATGATGCAGACCGTTATATTTGCATACGTGAGTGTGAATACGAAAAAAAAAAAAAAAAAAATTTTTTTACGAGGGTAATTTTAATTGGTCGTAACGACGTTTCGAAACGTTATAATAATAATAATAATAAATATGCGTTTTTCCGTGTGAAATTTAATTTGATTACTCTCCCCCCAACCTCCCCCCCCCCGATCCCCGACAGCGACTCGAAAAAAAAAAATAAAAAATTTATTTAAAAATGGGGAGGAGGGGGGAGTGTTGATTCAAACCCTTTTATTATTTTACTATTATTGTTATTATTTGTTGTTTCTCCGCATCGAAATCAATTTTTTTTTTTAATGAAAAAAAGGAAAAGGTATGGAGGGGCGCGGATTAAAAGTGAAAATAAAAAAAACAAATTTTTTTATATTTTTTTTTTTTTACAAAAAAAAAAAAAAGAAAAAAAGTCGGGGAAAATTTAAAAGAATGTTGCATGTTTTTTTTTTGTTTTTTCTCATTTTGTTCGTCATGTTTTGTTTTTCTTATTTCCACGAACCTTTTTCATCTACGTTTTCTTATTTTTTTTTTTTTTTATCAAATATTAAAAGGAAAAATTTTGTAAGGTTGCCCTTTGTGTGATTTCATTTCATTTTTTTTTCGGTTTCAATTTAAAATTTATTATAAAAAAAAAAAAAATGGAATTTGACCTGCACTAAATTAATTATTAAAATAAAACAAAAAAATAAAAAAAGTGTCAGCAGACAATTTAAAATTTTCGGGTTTAATTCGTTTAAATATTAATTTTCTTTTTTTTACGATGTGTCGCGATGCGGTCGTTTAGGTTTTTGCTAAAAATTTTTATTTTTTAGAATTTCATACGAATAATAAATAAGTATAAACACGGATGATTAAAAGGTAATGGAAAAGAAACTGGCTGGAGAAAAGTGTGTGCGTGTGCGTGTGCGTGCGTGTGTGTTCCAGTTTTTTAATTAAATATTAAAACAAGAGGATGAATTTAAATGTTATTGGTTTTCGTCTCCCTCCGAGAATTAAATGTTTTATTTTGAATCTTTTGGGTTTTGTTAACCTTTGAAACCTATTTGAAAAAAAAAAAAGCAGAAGAAAACAACAGAGAGAGACACGCCTTCCTTATTATTACCACGTTTTTTTTCTCCTTCTTCTTTCGTTTTTGTGTTTATACGACATTTAAAAAAAAAAAAAAAGAAAAGGTTTTTTTTTTCAATTTGACGACATTTAAAAAAAAAAAAAATTATGATGGGACTTGTCGTCTAGACGTTCGATCCGTTTTTCTTTTTCTTTTTTAATTCCAAAGGTTATGGTTACGTGGTGTGAAACATTATTACTAAAAAATCTTCAATAAACAACAAACAACAAACAGCAACGAGAAAAAAAATCGATGAAATTTTTTTTTTTACCGTTTCAACACTTTCCCTTCCCCCGAAAAAAAAAAAAAAGTTTTCCTTTTTACTTCAAAGTTTTTACGAATAATCAAACGTTAAGTTTGTCACTATTGAAAAATTTATATCCTTTGTGTATTTGTTGTTTGTTGTTGTTGTCGTCGTTGCTCTTTATTAAAAATTTAAATATTTGCGTTGTTTTTTTTAAAAAAGAAAATTTTTTTTTACTCTGGTAAAAATTAATAAATGAATGAATTTAAACCAAAATTTGTTTATTTTTTTTGTGTAGTTTTATTCTTTCTTGTGCCACGACGAAAATTTAATAATAAAAAAACATCGACTCATATGTTTCACGTCGTTTTTAAAATATAAAATGTTAAAGTCGTTGAAATTTTTTTTTTTATCTTAACGCTATTAGAATTTCGTCGTGAAGTAATAAAAATAAGAGATAATGCGAGGTAAGGAAAATATTTTCCGGAGATAAGATAACTTTTCCAGTTATTATTACTTTATTATCTCCACATAAAAAAAATTTTTTTTTTTTTCTTTTTCCAAGGAGATAATCATTGTTAAGTTGGCAACGTTTAATTGGTTTTAATGCTTTATTTACTTTATTAAAAAAAAAAAAAAAGAAAAACTTTATCGTTGTTATAACGGATTAATTTTTTTTTCCAGATTTTTTTTTTATGGAGAAAAATAATTAAACAATCAATCAATCAATCAATCATTCAATCGTACGATAAACTAAAATAAATGTGACGTAATCATTTCGAAATCGTTCAAGTTCATTCGAAAATTAAAAAATAAAATTTAATTTTGTAAATTTTTTTGTCGTTTGATTGTAATACGACAAAGCCGCCATTTTGATTTTCGGTTTATAAAATGAAAATGGCGGACATTTTAAAAAGAAAAAAAAGCTAACGGACGTTTAGTTTCGTTCGTTTTTTTTTTTAATTATTACGAAAAATCATTACGATAGCAGGCGACATGATTTCTTCCTTTTTTTTTGTTAAATATATTAATAAATAAAATAAATAAAATTAAATAAAAAATTCGATTAAAACGTTAATAAGTAAATAATAATAATAAAACAAAATGGCGGAAAAAAAATTCAAATTTTTTTTTTCTTTATAATTATTATTCGTTAGTCGAAACGAAATTAAAAATAAATATTGATTTGGTTTTTAATTACGATTTTGATTATTCTAGAGCAAAAAAAAAAAAGTAAAACAAATACAAATACAAAAAATGAATAAAATTGATTTGTATTATTATTATTATTATTATATGAACGACAGCAAAAATGTAATGAATAAAATCGTGGGGGGAAGAGGTAGAGGGAAAAACAGAAGAGAGAGAGAGAGAAAATGAGAGGAAAAAAAAATTTTTTTTTGATAATTTCGGTCAGCAATTTTTTCGTTTTTTTTTTTTTAATGGGGGGGTCTAGTATATCATCTCGTGGGGAGGATGTAGAGGTGGAGGGGTGGGAGTGGGAGTAGAGATAGGGCGAGGAATACGACGGAAAATTTTTTTAAAAAATTATATTATTTTATAAAATAATTTTTTTTCCGCGTGAAATTTTTTTAATTTTTTTTACTTTTTAATACGGGCGGCAGCGCGGGGGTTGGGAAATTCAATTATTCCAAAAAAAAAAAAACTCCGACAGAATTCGTTATTATAAATATTTTCCAGAGATTTATTTATTTTTTCACAAAATTTTCCAGGATTACGACGACGGGGATACGTGTTTATTATTTCACATTCGATTTCATTCACGGAAAAAAAAACCGAAATTTTCATTACGTCATTTTTCGCGACCTAATTAATTCTATAATTATTATTATTATTATTATTTTCCTCTTTCCAAAATCGAATAATTTTTTAAAAAACACATACACGAACTTAAATTTATATATGAATAATTTTTTTTTAGCAACAAAATGTCGGTCAGCAGGAATTTTCCAAGAAAAAAAAATTTTCCGGGATAAGATAACATCTTGACTTATTTTTATAATAAACGACTAAAGAGAAAAATAAAAATAAAAACTTTCGACTGACTAATTTTAAACGCGATTTAAAAAAAATCCAAATCAGTAATAATAATAATAATAATAATAATAATAATAATAATGAAACGACCCTAATTCTTGTAAAAAAAATTTTTTTTGCATAAATACCACAACCTAAAAAAAAAAAAATCAATTTTAAAATCTGGAATAAATTCTGGATAAAAAAATTTTTAGTTTAACATGCGATTATAAGTTATGCTAATAATAATAATAATAGGTCAAAGGTGGGCGTGTTTGGTCGGCCGAAAACATTAATTATAATAAAATAGACCGAAACAAACCTGATCCTGGAAACTCTAGTCATGTCCACACGAAGAGGACGGAATGGAACCTAAGAAACAATTTAAAAAGGGGGGAGAGAGAGACAAAAATCATTTGGGTGAGATGATTTATTCCTTGGGGATGATATTGAATAAATTTATGAAAAAATCAAACGTTAAACTTTTCCAGTAATAATAATAATAATAATAATAATAATAAATTTTCCGATTTCTTCATCACAAAAAAACAAAAAACATATTTTGAGTTAAAAAAGATGAAAACAACAACATGTTTTTAACGTCTGTTTTTGTTTTCGATTATAAAAAAAAACGCAAATGTTTTAGTTATTTATTTATTTATGCAAAATCGATTGATTATATTAAACAAACAAAAACAAACAAACAAACAAAACAAAATGAAGTTTTCATTTTAATATCATCAATCAAATCAATTTACTGATACGTTATCATCAATATTTAAAAATAATTTTTTTTTTTACGTTAAGGGGGGGGCGAAAACGGAAAAATTTTATTACGTATGTAATGAAAAAAATTAATACTTAACTAACGGAGAATAAAATATTGTTTACGTAATAATAATAATAATAATACGTTTCTTTTAAAATTATAAAATTAAAAAAAAAAAAGGAAGAAATTCAAAGGATGTTTTTGTTTTTTTTTTTTTTTTAAAAGGGAAAAATGTTGATTTATGTAAGTTTTTCGCTGTTGTGCTTTTCTTTGTCGTCTGCTGGAATCGGCCTAACGTTTTTTTTTTTTGACAAAGTTATAAATTTAATGTTTAAGTGAATGCGTTTGACG